>NC_133365.1:25230335-25269596 GCF_049309525.1 Garra rufa
TTCTTTGGAATAACATTAGTAGTTACTCTAAGTATGTGTATTAAGAAGGTATTTTATTTTGATCTTGCAAACACATATTCAGCAGAAGTGAAAAGATCAAGTGGTGCACTTACCTTTCATACCAAACTTGGAGCTTCTGCCATACTTGAGGAAAACTAACATCAGGATACATCCAGTTAAAGCAACCCCAGCTATTCCAACCACTATGTAAACCTAGAATATAAAAAATGTACAGTAGATTTTACTCAAGCGTGCATTTCTCTAGTATGGGGTGGGTTTGAATTGATTGTATCAAAGAAAGTCATTTACAAATTGAAACTTATTGCTTTAACAATATTGTCACAAATGTAAATTCTCCAATAATAAATCAAACACTCAACAGAATTTTCCTGGTGAATATATGTTAAGCTCTGTACAGTATCTGCAGCCTTCTGTTGATTACTAGAGAAAATAATGTGTCTAGTCTCTCAGTTTGTAAAAACAAACAAAAAGAAAGTGTACAGTCGTGGCCAAAAGTTTTGAGAATTACATAAATATTGGAAATTGGAAAAGTTGCTGCTTAAGTTTTTATAATAGCAATTTGCATATACTCCAGAATGTTATGAAGAGTGATCAGATGAATTGCATAGTCCTTCTTTGCCATGAAAATTAACTTAATCCCGAAAAAAACTTTCCACTGCATTTCATTGCTGTCATTAAAGGGCCTGCTGAGATCATTTCAGTTGTCGTCTTGTTAACTCAGGTGAGAATGTTGACGAGCACAAGGCTGGAGATCATTATGTCAGGCTGATTGGGTTAGAATGGCAGACTTGACATGTTAAAAGGAGGGTGATGCTTGAAATCATTGTTCTTCCATTGTTAACCATGGTGACCTGCAAAGAAATGCGTGCAGCCATCATTGCGTTGCATAAAAATGGCTTCACAGGCAAGGATATTGTGGCTACTAAGATTGCACCTAAATCAACAATTTATAGGATCATCAAGAACTTCAAGAAAAGAGGTTAAATTCTTGTTAAGAAGGCTTCAGGGCGTCCAAGAAAGTCCAGCAAGCGCCAGGATCGTCTCCTAAAGAGGATTCAGCTGCGGGATCGGAGTGCCACCAGTGCAGAGCTTGCTCAGGAATGGCAGCAGGCAGGTGTGAGCGCATCTGCACGCACAGTGAGGCCAAGACTTTTGGAAGATGGCCTGGTGTTAAGAAGGGCAGAAAAGAAACCACTTCTCTCCAAAAAAAACAAACATCAGGGACAGATTGATCTTCTGCAAAAAGTATGGCGAATGGACTGCTGAGGACTGGGGCTAAGTCATATTCTCCGATGAAGCCTCTTTCCGATTGTTTGGGGCATCTGGAAAAAGGCTTGTCCGGAGAAGAAAAGGTGAGCGCTACCATCAGTCCTGTGTCATGCCAACAGTAAAGCATCCTGAGACCATTCATGTGTGGGGTTGCTTCTCATCCAAGGGAGTGGGCTCACTCACAATTTTGCCCCAAAACACAGCCATGAATAAAGAATGGTACCAAAACACCCTCCAACAGCAACTTCTTCCAACAATCCAACAACAGTTTGGTGAAGAACAATGCATTTTCCAGCACGATGGAGCACCGTGCCATAAGGCAAAAGTGATAACTAAGTGGCTCGGGGACCAAAACGTTGAAATTTTGGGTCCATGGCCTGGAAACTCCCCAGATCTTAATCCCATTGAGAACTTGTGGTCAATCCTCAAGAGGCGGGTGGACAAACAAAAACCCACTAATTCTGACAAACTCCAAGAAGTGATTATGAAAGAATGGGTTGCTATCAGTCAGGATTTGGCCCAGAAGTTGATTGAGAGCATGCCCAGTCGAATTGCAGAGGTCCTGAAAAAGAAGGGCCAACACTGCAAATACTGACTCTTTGCATAAATGTCATGTAATTGTCGATAAAAGCCTTTGAAACATATGAAGTGCTTGTAATTATATTTCAGTACATCACAGAAACAACTGAAACAAAGATCTAAAAGCAGTTTAGCAGCAAACTTTGTGAAAACTAATATTTGTGTCATTCTCAAAACTTTTGGCCACGACTGTACTTACAAGGAAAGTCTATGGGGAAAAAATCATCCACCTTGAAAAGTATGCCCACCTCCACAATAATGATTTGGAAATCGTTTTTAATCATTTCTAATAAACAATTTTTACTGAAGTGCTTAAACAAAAGTACCAGTTTAAGTATAACTTGATGGATGGAATTTTTTTCTATAATAATCAACAGCAGGCCACAGATTTTGTTGATAGAACTTAAGATGTATTTAACCTTTTCTATTTTCTATGTATTTAAATTTTCTATTAATCACTCTATGGAAAAACATACCGCGACTTTGTCCTCCAGTGGCGGGGTTTCTTAAAAAAAGGAAAAAAGACAGATTAAACAAATTATTACACCATTTTATGGACTGCAGTTAATAAAAAATAAATAAATGAATAAAGGAAGGAGAAGACTTACCTGGACTAAAAGTTGTGTCTGTGTTACACAATTTAAATGGAAAGAATAATGGAAATGGATTATTCAGTGATAACATTCTATAAAAATCACAGTATTCTTTAATGGGTTACAAAAAGCAACTGGGTAAATCTCATGAAAACCATTCAGAAATATGTCAACTCATTATTATAAGATATAATATTTAGCATAAAGAAAATAATATTTCTTTAGAACTATAAAGTACAATAAGTACAATTAATTCAGGTGTGTTGTTAAATACAATTAATAGTATAGTTTTTCTTGTACTTAACTTTACAGTAATAATTAAAAATAAATAATTGTGTTAGGACGTTTTTCATGAAGTGAGTACAAAATTAAAAATTTGATGTTTTCACAATACAGTCAGGAAGAATTTGCTGGAATAATGTGCTTAATTTCCATAGAAAAATACTGTCACAGTGTTAAAAATCTTTAAAGGATTACAATTTCCTGAATATATATATATATTTTTAATTAATTACTCACCCCCATGTCATCCAAGATGTTCATTTTTATTCTTCAGTCAAAAAGAAGTTAAGCTTTTTGAGGAAAACATTCCAGGATTTTTCTCCATATAGTGAACTTCAGTGGGGATCAGCAAGTTGAAGGTACATATTGCCATTTCAATGCAGCTTTAAAGGGCTCTACACAATCCCAGCCGAGGAATAAAGGTCTTATCTAGCAAAACGATCTGTCATATTCTAAAAAAAAAAAAAAGTCAAATTTTTATATTTTTTTAAACCACAAATGCTCATCTTGCACTAGCTTAACTTCACACATTACGTTGTTACATTGGAAAGGTCACATGTGACATAGGCAGAAGTGTTTACAAAGCGTTTACAAAGCAAAACCTGCAAAGAAAGTCAAATGCCCTTTACAAAAAAGGTAAAACAACAATGTTGGATAATTTTGAAGTCTAACCCTAACTTTTTGAACCGAAGTTCCTTGGCTGGGATTGTGTATAGCCCTTTGAAGCTGCATTGAAGCTGTAATTTTAACCTTCAATCCGTTGAGCACCATTGAAGTCCACTATATGGAGAAAAATCCTGGAATGTTTTCCTCCAAAAACTTAATTTCTTTTTGATTGAAGACAAAAAGAAATGAACATCTTGGATGACATAAGAGTAAATTATAGGAAAGTAATCCTTTAAGGTCCTAAAATAAATGTATTTTCTCTTTCTCTTTTAGGGTGAAATACTTGAGGGGATACTTTTTGTTGAGGCAAGTTTAATCCAGCTTTAATTCACCAAAATATTGTTTTACAAGATAACTTACCATAATAGAACACTCCCTCTGTGGAAACAAAAATATGACAGATGTTTAATTGTACATTGATAGGCCATATTATTTAAAATAATAAATACTACAAACATTTTAAAGTGATGCAAGAAAGCCCAATCCCACCTGTCCCTGAGTGGTCCACATCAGGTATGTGCATGAAGTGAGCCGACACGTTTCCCCTGTCCTCTCCAAACTCATTGCTAGCTACCAACGTGTAAATGCCGTTATGGATATGAGTGGGAATGACCAGCTGCAAACAGCCATGGTACTCTGTATCCGTGATTTCATGGATTTCGGTCCTGATGTACTGCTGCTCCTCCAGCAGCTTCCCCTCATGGTACCAGTGCAGGTCAGGCCTCGGGTTGCCCGTCACAGTGAAAGGGATGCACCAGTCCTGGTTCCTCACGGGCTGGTACAGCTGCACGATAGTAGGGGGAACTGACCCAGGAGAAAGAAGAAGGAGAAGAGGAACGAGAGAGAAGGAAAGAGGGGAGGAGGAGAGGAAGTGTAATCACAGGATGTACCACAGGAGTAAACAAGAGGAACATGGAAAATTTTGCTGTAGTTTGACGAAAGGAAAGTGGACAAGTGCACATGGAACGGAGGGGCAGTATAGAGGGATTCTAGGGTGAGAAATACAAGAGAATGATAAGAAATGAAGAGGCTTACTGTAACATTACAAAACACCATGAAGAAACATGCAATGCAGAACCAAAAGCAAAACAGATAAAGGATTTCTACAAAGGCTGTTAACCTTGAAATGTTAGAATAACATATAGAAGTATTATGTACATATAAAAAGTAATATTTGTTAAATATGATTTCCCAGCAGAATTTCCAAGCTGCTCCTTGTGATACATTGAGCCGTATTTAATGTCAACGAAGTCAAAAGTCATTGTTTCTTGCATTAATTCTCATTTTAATTTGTGCAAGTGTGAGTTGTATGGCTTCAGGACATTTGAGATTTTTTAAAGCTTGGCAGTCCATTTACCATTCGAAAGTCTGGGATTGGTAAGATTTCTTAACTTATTCCTGTGATTGCAAAGCCGAATTTTCAGCAACCATTTCTTCAGTTTGTCACATGATCCTTCAGAAATCAATGTATTATTTAAAAACAATTTTGCAGTTAAATATTTTTGCAGAAATCATGATAATTTTTTTTTTTTTAAGATTCTTGGATTCGTTGAGGAAAGTAACAAAGTACTATTTATTTAAAAAAAAAAAAAAAAAAAACGTCAATGCAGAAGCGTTTAATTTATCAATTTTTAATGAACACAATCTAAAGTATTCTTGTTGAATGAAAGTAATGGATATTTTAAATAAATAAATAAATAAATAAATAAATAAACCTTACTGCTTCTCCCATGTTTTTAATGTTATTGTATATTAGTGTTTGAAAATGAGCAGGTTGGACCTTGTGCTAAATGTTTGCTTTTAGCAGGGAGGACAAAAAATATGGGTTTGAAATGACATGAGGGTGAGTAAATGATCTACGTTCATCAAACTTTCACTTAATTATTGACTGAAATCTGTATTTTTTTCACTATTCCTTTAACTACACAAACCACACAAAATAACACGGGTAAATTCTACAAGGCTCAAAGCTTACTGTTAAGTGGGAAAAGTTTTTCAAGCAGTGTTATGCAACAATGTGAGTTTTGTCGGGCCCAGTAGACTAATGTGATAGCTTGAGGGGGAACTTCCTGAATCTTAAGCATTTGGCACATTTTCAAATGTATCTTGAACTCTTAAAAAAAATCCAACAGTTCAACCTACCATTCTCTTAAAGGAAGCCATCTAATCTCTACGCATTCATGTCAAATGACCCACAGCCTCCCATTCAGTTTGAAATCCTATTATTTTGTCAAAATGTCAAAATATACTTGGAAGGCATCAAACTTACAAATCAGAGAAAAAGAATGGTAATATTAATGACTTACAATGTTTGTGAGTGTGACTGCTCAATGACATGAATCGTTATTTCAAATTCTAAGAAGGCAATTGCACCTCTGATGAACTGAAACACTCCTCCACTGAAATAATACATCATGGGAGGTTCAGTGAGTTTAACGTACAGTGCCAGACAAAGTTCAACTTGTGATCTTAAAGATGAGAGTTTTGTATACAAAAATAATCCATGCCGACATATCAATTACTCTTAAAAACTATAGTTAAATTTTTTAAAATAGATGTTTCGGTGCAGATTGTGATGGAAAGACAGGCAACAAGTGTCCAGCATACATGTGAATGCTTTCAATACAGTTTAGAATTAGGATGCGCCTCATGATTTTGGTTAAGGGAAGCCCAGAGCGTACCCCTGTAAAGGGCAAAGGGTGGCGACTTTTAAGCTCAAATACAAATGCAAGTTTTGACTTAATAGTTGTCACTACATTATTCCAATGCCATTATCTGCATTATTTCTTAGTTTTATCCTAAAATGTGTAACAAAACATAATTAAGTCTGATGAAAACCTACTCTTAACAATAATATTGTTTATTGCAGTATTGTGAATTTTCGATTTATCTGTAAATGTTCGTGCATGAGAGCAGAGTTCTATACACTCTTAAAGGAATAGTTCACCTAAAATTGAAAATTTGATGTTTATCTGCTTACCCTCAGGGCATCCAAGATGTAGGTGACTTTGTTTCCTTAGTAGAACACAAATTAATTTTTTTTTAACTCAAACCAGTCTGTCAGTCATATAATGGCAGTCAATGGGCACCAAATCTTCTTTGACAGTAAAAAAAAACATACACAAACAAAACCAAATTAAACCCTGCGGCCTTTTACGATACATTGAGGTGATAAGACACAAAACAATAGGTCTGCGCAAGAAACTGAACAATATTTATATCATTATTTACCTTTGATCCACAACTGTCATTCAACGTGATCTGTTGTGCGTATACGTCACTCATTGTTTACACAGTGTATAGCAGCTACTCAAAATGATAATTACTTGTGCTTATCCTGATTTTGGCAATTGATTAAAAACGAAGAGATTATGTGTTGACTTTTCACCGGCTACATTGCCAGATCACGTTGATGCATCACACGCCGGCTATTGTGAACGCGCTCAATACAGTTGAATGTTGCGGTGGATTAGAGGTAAATAATGATATAAATACCGTTCAGTTTCTTGCACACACCGATCATTTTGTGTCTTAACACCTCAATGTATCATCACGAGCCGCAGGGTTTAATTTGATTCCGTCTGTGTATGGTTTTTTTAATGTCAAAGATTTGGTGCCTATTGACTGGCAGACTGCAACGGTTTGAGTTAAAAATCTTTGTTTGTGTTCTACTGAAGAAACAAAGTCACCTACATCTTGGATGCCCTGGGGGTAAGCAGATAAACATCCAATTTTCATTTTTGGGTGAACAATCGCTTTAAAAATAAAGGTTCCAGAAGGGCATTTTTGCAGTGATTCTATGGAAGAATCATTTTTGGTTCCCCAAAGAACCTTTCAGTGTACAGTTCTTAAAAGAACCATTTTGAATAACATTTTAAAAATCTAAATAACCTTTTTCGACTCTGAAGAACCTTTTCTTTATTTGAAAGGTTCCATGGATGTTCAAGGTTCTTTATGGAATCAATGCCAATAAAGAACCTTTGTATTTTTGTGATAATGCTGGCAAATTTGTTTTAGCTGGTAGATTTGTTAAATTCAGTAACTTAACAATAGCATTAACATAACATTATGAGAAGATAATGACATGTTCTAGACTTCTAGTACATGGTCATCAGCTGTGTTGTTACACTATTGCATAACTCCTAAAAAAGCATATAATTATTTTACATTATTATATTTTTATGAATATATGGAAGAAACTGGCTGACTTTTAAGTGTTTATATGAACATGCATTATGGTCCTAAGGGATTACACACTTTGGGAACCTCTCTCTTTTGTTACAGAGGAAATATTTAGTTTTTTTTTTTTACTTGATATACTGTGAAACCTGAAATATATCAGTGTTTGTAGCTGTTTCACCTTGAATAGTCTTCATTCATTGTATTCAAAGATGAGGATTTCACACAACCTGTCCATGTTGGAATCTGGCAAACTGGGATTGCCTCTATTAAGTGACAGATGGATTTACACTAAAATTCAATAAGCTTGACTGGACACACAGCCTTTGATGTCCTACTGATTCACGACTATATGGATTATACATTTTGGGTGGGTTGTGCAATCAGTGGCGGATAGTGACAAAGAATTTTACTCTTATTACTTTAGTATATTTTTGTAGCATCTATTTTTATCAGAGTTTTACCATGCTGTATTCTATAGCATACTGTATTTTACTACATTTCAGAAAAAACTTGCCATTCCTAGTTATTTTTAGGTGAAGAAATTAAGACCCGCTGAGAGACTTAACAGTAACAGTGTTAGCGTCCAATTCGTAAATTAATCAATTATCTAATTTGTTTTTAATCAATCAGTTGAACTGATTCACAATTCACAATGAATGATTGATTTTTTTGTATTTGATTGACCTAATGGCAAAGATTAATAACCCTAATTTAATGATCTGGTCTGAGCAAGTCTAAAAAGTTAACAAATCACTGTACTGGTCTTATGTGACTCAAAATAAGCCAAGAACCAAGAGTATTATGATCCTCCAGTGTGCTGACTACTAATAATTCATAATAATGTCAGACTGAGCTCTAACCTATTTTAGGTCTATTATGTCTGAGTGACTGGGACATTAGACCCCTCTCTCTTAAAATAGTTTTTATGAGCATGAGGATTAAGCACATTAAATTGCAAAAAAAAGAGATAAATAAATATTAAAAACTATAACAATATTTATAGCTAGTTCTTATACAGTACTGTTAATCAAGTAAAAATTCAAAAGGAGTGTGTATACATTTATAAGTTAGTAGGTATGGAGTAATATTTCATTAGGGTATTTTTAAATCAAGTACAGGACTTGTGCACTTTGTCCACCACTGATCACCACTGATTTAGCCTCTAGGCCTTCTGCCACAGGGGATTGGAACGAACCTTAACTTGGGGTTCATTTTGTCAAAGCAACAAAAAGTAAATCCACACAACATAATGTGAGTTCTTACAAAGAATATTGAGAAGGACTGAAGCCTCAGTCTGGCCCACAATGTTCTCAGCACTACAGGTGAGCTCTCTGCCGTTGTCATCAGGTGAAAGTCCACTTAGAGTCAGAATAGACTGCTGCTCCATTTTGTGAGAAATCTGTGAGAAAGAAACCACAACTCTGATCTGATTATGTTTAAACATATTTTAAACATATTTGGCATGCAAAACCCGGTGGTTGCTAGGGTATTCCAGGTCATTTTTAAGTGGTTACCAACTGAAGTCAAAAGATCCCATACACAAGTCTTTCTAATATTCTGGTACACTGAAAAATTTCTAACTTAAATTTCGATTTAATATTAATCTAAAAAATTGACATTGACAATATTGACAAGTCAGTGTTAGGTCAATATATATACACAGTCAAGCCCGAAATTATTCATACCCCTGGCAAATTCTGACTTTTAATTTTGATAAAAAGATGTCATGATCGGGGCTGTGGGTCTTCCCTCAGCCTCTCGAGGTCGCTGTTCCCCTTGCACTGCACTCCCCTGATTGTTCACGTCTGTCTTGTCATTAGCACTGATTTCACTCACATCTGTTCACTATCATCTGGTCTTTAAAAACTCTCACCTTTCACTCCTGCTATAGGTCTGCATTCAGTCACGTAATAGTAATGAAAGGGTCTGGGTCCAGGTGCAGGGAAGAGATAGTTTAATAAAATAATAACAAACTAAACAAACAAAACAAAAAGCCAACACGGCAGAACACAACATAAACTCAAATGAACCAAACAGAGAACAAGGTCTAAGGCCAGGATAAACAGGAACACAGAGCAAACAGACAGTAGACATAAGACAATGCAGACCTGAAGCAGGAGTGAGAAGTGAGAGTTCTTATGCCTCGTTTCCACTGAGCGGTACGGTACGGTACGGAACGGAACGGTACGCATTTATTTGCGTTTCCACTATCAAAAGTTGTGAATGGTACCAAAATGCCGAACTGTACCGTACCACTTTTTGGGTACCCTTCCGTTGTGGTACCTAGCACAGTGGAACGGTACTAAAGGGTGGAGCTAGACTCACTGCAGAGCGTTGATTGGTTGACAGAGAATCGTCACTTGCGCGTGCTACAGAACGACAACGCAACACAAGAGGCGCCATTTTTAAAACACACACAACACCTTGCAAAACAATGCCACCGCGAAACATAACTCGCGAATGTCCTCCATTGATGTTTGCGGTCTTAGCTTTCTTCTTTGCGCGAGAATGACGTCAAGCTACTTTCCGTCATACACCACGTCTATCAAGTGACGTTATCACTACTTTCCGGCATACACCACGCCTATCAAGTAAGGGTACTGTCGGCAGTGGAAACGCTAGCCAATTCATGGTTTTCCGACCCGACCCGTACCGTACTGTACCGTACTGTACCGTACCACTCAGTGGAAACGAGGCATTATAGACCAGATAGTGAACAGCTGTGAGTGAAATCAGTGCTAATGACAAGACAGACGTGAACAATCAGGGGAGTGCAGTGCAAGGGGAACAGCGACCTCGAGAGGCTGAGGGAAGACCCACAGCCCCGATCATGACAGTACCCCTCCCTACGGAACGGCTTCCAGACGTTCCCAAAGTCTGGAGGGAGGAGGAACGGAGGAAGGCAACTCAGGGGGAGGGATGGCGGGCCAGGCCCGTGCAGCGGAGTCCCATGGACCCGCCTCGCCACCCGAGGAACGCGAGCCGGCCCTGCCGCCAGAGGAGCGTCAGCGGACGCCGCCGCCATAGGAACGCGAGCTGGCCTCGCCGCCAGTGGAACGTGCGCGGTCACCGCCGCGTCAGAAACAGAGAGCGCAGTCGCCTCCGCGTCAGGAACAGAGAGCGCGGTCGTCTCCGCGTCAGGAACAGAGAGCGCGGTCGTCTCCGCGTCAGGAACAGAGAGTGCGGTCGTCTCCGCGTCAGGAACAGAGAGCGCGGTCGCTTCCGCGTCAGGAACAGAGACGGCGGTTGCTTCCGCGTCAGGAACAGAAGGCGCAGTCGTCTCCGCGTCCGGAACAGAGAGCGCAGCCGCCTCCGCGTCAGGAACAGCGAGCACAGCCGCCTCCGCGTCAGGAATAGAGAGCGCAGCCGCCTCTGCGTCAGGAACAGAGATCGCGGTCGTCTCCACGTCAGGAACAGCGAGCACAGCCGCCTCCGCGTCAGGAATAGAGAGCGCAGCCGCCTCCGCGTCAGGAACAGAGATCGCGGTCGTCTCCGCGTCAGGCACAGAAGGCGTAGTCGCCTCCGCGTCCGGAACAGAGAGCGCAGCCGCCTCCGAGTCAGGAACAGAGCTCGCGGCCGCCTCCGCGTCAGGAACAGAGAGCGCAGCCGCCTCCGCGTCAGGAACAGAGAGCGCAGCCGCCTCCGCGTCAGGAACAGAGCGCGCAGCCGCCTCCGCGTCAGGAACAGAAGGCGCGGTGAGGGCCGCGTCAGGAATAACAACAGCGGTCGCCTCTGCGTCAGGAACAGCGAGCGCAGCCGCCTCCGCGTCAGGAACAGAGATAGCGACCGCCTCCGCGTCAGGAACAGAGAGCGCAGCCGCCTCCACGTCAGGAACAGCGAACACAGCCGCCTCCGCGTCAGGAATAGAGAGCGCAGCCGCCTCCGCGTCAGGAATATAGATCGCGGTCGTCTCCGCGTCAGGCACAGAAGGCGTAGTCGCCTCCGCGTCCGGAACAGAGAGCGCAGCCGCCTCCGCGTCAGGAACAGAGCTCGCGGCCGCCTCCGCGTCAGGAACAGAGAGCGCAGTCGTCTCCGCGTCAGGAACAGAGAGCGCGGTCGCCGCCGCATCAGGAACAGATTGAGCGGACGCCCTCTGTCGAAAAAACGCCTCCGCCCTCGCCCTATAGTAGGGGCGCTTCCGCGCCACCTCAGCATTAAGGGCATCCATCGCCGCCAAACAGGCGTAGATGGTCTCAAAGCGAGCGGCCGACGCCGCCTCCATCTCCTCAGAAAAAAAATTACTCCCCGCTGGACCCATCTGAGAGGTCTGCATTCAGTCACGGTAAACACGAAGTCTGGGTCCAAAATGCAGGGGAAGATATATTTAATTAAATAAACACAAATAAACAGAACAAAACAAAACCAAAAGGCCAACACGGCACAACACGACATAAACTGAATACTAAAAGAACAAAACAAGAACAAGGTCAAGAGCCGGAATACAAAATACACAGAGGACAAAAGACAATGCAGCCATCAAGCAGGAGTGAAAGGTGAGAGTTTTTAAAGACCAGATGATAGTGAACAGATGTGAGTGAATCAGTGCTAATGACAAAGACAGGTGAATGCAATCAGGAAGTGCAGTGTAGGAACAGCGACCACAGGTGGCTGAGGGAAACCCCACAGCCCAGATCGTGACACTACCCCTCCCCTACGGAACGGCTTCCAGACGTTTCTAACGAAAAAAAAACAAAACAAACCATCTGGAGGGAGGAGGAACGGTGGAAGGTGAATCAGGGGGAGGGATGGCGGGCCAGGCCCGTGCAGTGGAGGAACGTGAGTTGGCTTCGCCGCCAGAGGAACGCGAGCTGGCCTTGCCGCCAGAGGAACGTCAGTCGCCAGAGGAACGTGAGCTGGCATAGCCGCCAGAGGAACGTCAGCGGGCACCGCTGCCAGAGGAACGCGAGCCGGCCTAGCCGCCAGAGGAACGTGAGCTGGCATAGCCGCCAGAGGAACGCCAGCAGTCACCGCCGCGTCCGGCACAGAGAAAGCGGTCACCGCCGCGTCAGGAACAGAGAGAACGGTCACCGCCGCGCCAGGAGCAGAGAGAGCGGTCACCGCCGCGTCAGGAACAGAGAGAGCGGTCACCGCCGCGTCAGGGAGAGCGGTCACCGCCGCGTCAGGAACAGAGAGAGCGGTCACCGCCGCGTCAGGGAGAGCGGTCACCGCCGCGTCAGGAACAGAGAGCGCGGTCACCGCCGCGTCAGGAACAGATTGAGCGGACGCCCTCTGTCGAAAAAATGCCTCCGCCCTCGCCCTATAGTAGGGGCGCTTCCGCGCCGCCTCAGCATTAAGGGCATCCATCGCCGCCAAACAGGCGTAGATGGTCTCAAAGCGAGCGGCCAACGCCGCCTCCATCTCCTCAGAAAAAAAATTACTCCCCGCTGGACCCATCTGAGAGGTCTGCATTCAGTCACGGTAAACACGAAGTCTGGGTCCAAAATGCAGGGGAAGATATATTTAATTAAATAAACACAAATAAACAGAACAAAACAAAACCAAAAGGCCAACACGGCACAACACGACATAAACTGAATACTAAAAGAACAAAACAAGAACAAGGTCAAGAGCCGGAATCTGGAATACAAAATACACAGAGGACAAAAGACAATGCAGCCATCAAGCAGGAGTGAAAGGTGAGAGTTTTTAAAGACCAGATGATAGTGAACAGATGTGAGTGAATCAGTGCTAATGACAAAGACAGGTAAATGCAATCAGGAAGTGCAGTGTAGGAACAGCGACCACAGGTGGCTGAGGGAAAACCCCACAGCCCAGATCCTGACAAAAGATAAAGACAAAGCTTCTGTTTTTCACCCGTTGAGTTGATTAAAACATCTGTTCCCAATGAATCAAGGTAATTAGAAGAGCTTGGACGATTTGGAATGGTATAGAGCTTTGGATTTTCCCATAGACTGTGACAGTTTGCAAAGGGTATGAATAATTTTGGACATGCCACTTTTTGTTCAAATGTAAATAAAAGATTAGTAATAATAAAAAAAATTATCTTCTGGGAGAATCCTGTGTAATTTCTAATAAAAAAAAAACTTGCTGGTTGAATAAAAGTAACTTTAAGTCAGAATTCAGAATTTGCCTGGGGTATGAATAATTTTGGGCTTGACTTATTTATATAAAAGTTTAAATAAATAACATTCTTTCACTTTTTCTAGACATGATTTGGGTCCATTCTTTAAAGTAAATCTATGGGATTTTTTTCCCCACTAATTTCACTGCCTGCCAGGAAAAGCCTAAAATATATTGATTGCAAAAATCTGTAGCACAAACTGCAAATTGAGTTACTTGCCATACTTAAGTTAAGTTTAATGGAGTTAGTGATGCTCGCCTTAGTCTTCTATTACTATGCAGTACCACCAAACATCCTAGGTGAACAAAGCACCATTTACTGAAGCTAAATAATCCTTATTCTTATTCTACACCTCAGTGTGTTTAATCTGTCATACAAGCTGTTGTTTTCCCTGTCAGTGAAGGCTCCTTTAATGTAAGTAGTATAGTGAGCATTTTAAATATTAATGGAAACGCAATGCTTTCACGGGCAAAAGTCAAGCATCTGTGGTTTCAGCGCTGTGATCAATCATATTTGAAAGCCCATTATAGGATGCTACAGAGATTAAGTGTTTAAGTGTCCTTAATGTGTAAAACTGGCATAAGAAGTAGAGAGGTTAAAACTGATGTGAGGTTGGCAGATATGTATAGGCCTACTAGTGTAAATAGGACTATCATAATCTGTTAAACACTGTGTTCATCCAAGATATTCATGTCTTTCTTTAGTCACAAAAATTTTTCGTTTTTTAAGGAAAACATTCCAGGGTTTTTCTCCATATAAAAGGCTTCAATGGTGCTCAACAGATTGAAGGTTAACAATGCAGTTTTACTGCATCTTCAAAAGGCTCTAAATGATCCCAGCTGAGGAACAAGGGTCTTAGCTAACGAAATGATTGGTCATTTTCTTTGAAAAAAAATATTTATACACTTTTAACCACAAATGTTCATCTCGTCTAGCTCTGCGATGCGCATGCGCATGCGTACTCTGTGCACTCCAGTTCAAGACAGTTAGGGTATGTCGAAAAACTCCAATCTCATTTTCTCCTCCAACTTCAAAATCACTTTATAAACACTGGGTCCGTACTTCTGTAGCGATGTCTGACGATTTTGAAGTTTTGGGCAGAAAATAAGGAGTTTTTTACCTACCCTAACTGTGTTGAGTTCACATGCTCAAACTGCACAGAGTACACATGCGCATTGCAGAGCTTGACAAGACAAGCATTTGAGGTTAAAAAGTATGTAAATTGTATTTTTTTTTTAAATAAGCTGCGCTGAAACTGCATTTTTAACCTTCAATCTGTTGAGCACTGTTACGTCCCAGGTCTAGGGTCTAGGAGTAACAGCACCATTGAAGTCCACTATATAGAGAAAAATACTGTTATGTATTCCTCAAAAATCTTAATTTCTTTGCAACTGAACAAAGAAAGACATGAACATCATGGATGACATGGGGTTGAGTAAATTATTAGGACATTTTTATTTTAGAAGTGACGCTAAAGCTCAAGAGACTTGGAATACTAGCGTTATCTCATTACATTTTCTTTTTTCTTTTTTTTACAGGTTTTATATTTTTAAAAATAAACAGTATTTTTCAAATGAATCAAAATAGTTCAAATAGAAAAATTAAAGGGTTAGTTTGGACAAAAATAAAAATTGTCATAAATCCCTCACTGTCATGTCCATCTAAACACTTTCTTTCTTTGAAACACAAATACATTTTTAATGAATCCTGAGAGATTTCTGTTCCTCATATGAAAGTGCATTTAACCAAAACTTTCATGTTTCAAAAAGTTTATAAAAACATCATAAATTGAACAGTTTAATCCAATTTTATTATTCTGAGCTGTTAATAATCTTCTAAAGAGACACGATTGCTTTATATGACAAACTTTTAAATTTAGGTATTTATACCAGACATACATAGAGAACAACAAACATGAAATGCGGGAACAGGTCTCATGTGGTCTCATGAGAACGCAACATAGGTGTGTTGTTCAATGCTTATGAATGAATAAATGTCTAAATTAGATCTGTTCATTTTATAAAGTGATTGTGTCTCTTCAGAAAATTAAGCCACTTGAATCATATGGATTACTTTTAGTCCTTATCACTTTATGAACTTTTTGAAGTTTGAAGTGTCATAGTTTTGCTTCATTTGTGCTTTTTGAAAATGAATATTGCATGGAATGCTACGTAAATTTCATTGTGTTGATGTGGGATACAATATTCAGCATATTTTTTTTAATACAGTGCATTTCAGCAAATGTAGCAGATCAACCACATATTCTAAACCTATTGACAACTTGCATACTGAATACAATATGCATAGTGCATAAAGAGTAGGAGCACTTTATTAGTATGCTATTCTGAACAAGCTTTATACTTATAAGGCAAATAGGGTGTTACCTCATGGCTGGTTGAGAGAGGAGGGTGCTCACTGGAGTTTAAACTCCAGGAGAGCTCAGGGGTCGGGGCTCCTGCCACACTACACATCACTGTAGCATCACTTCCTGCCATTTGACTGACAACAGCAGGGATGACCTCAACTCGTGGATACTCTGAAATAATGACGGAATTTTAACGTTTGTGAGAACAATACTTTTAATACTTCTTACTGCAAACTGTGTGACTTGATCTGTCTTAAATATCATATAAGTTTGGGTTCCATTACCACATGAAGGAAGAGTGAGTCTAGAGAGGGTTTTTGCTTTTCTTCCGTCCTGTAGACACTGCAGCCCCTCTCTCTCACTGTCATCCAACCAGAGTTTGATCCAGATGTTCTTACATTCGCATTGCAAAGGGTTCCCAGAGAGCAACCTAAAGCAAACCCAAACAGACTTTAGGAACAGAAAACTGCTGCATAATAAGAGCTTGTAAATACAGTTTTGTATATTTATATTGAAAAAAAGATCTTACAAAGTCGACAAGTTTGAATTACGAAGTGCCCTCCAAGAGAGTGTTGATAAGTTATTGTCTCTGAAATTCCTTTTGAGAACAGAACAAGACTTAGTCAAATTAAAATAAAGAATAACAGTACAACAGTACAGAACATTTGTTTGAAAACATCACACATTTGCCTAAAATTTATCAAAAAACAAAAATGACTTACAGATATTGAAGTTTGGAATTGTTGAAGAAGGCCATCGTAGATACATATGTCAGGTGAGTATTGGTCACTGTTCTGTGTGAGACAGTGTATGCTCAAATCAGGTTCTGCTGTTCTATAGTAACATTTGGCATGACCTTAAAATATCAGATACTTACAAATTCCTGAGATTTGAGTAGAACTTCATATGGTCCTCATTGATTGTAAATAGCCTTTTTTGATTTGAGATATATCTGTGGAATTGAAAGGAATGGATTAGGCACATTAACTTGGCAACACTATAATACTGTGATACACTACCATCCAAAGTTTGGAATCAGTTTTGCAAGAAGTCTCATGCTCATCACTGCTGCATTTATTTGATCAAATGTGACCCTGGACCACATTACCAGTCTTAAGTAGCAAGGGTATATTTAGCCAAAATATATTGTTTGGGTCAAAATTATTGATTTTTCTTTTATGCAAAAAATCATTATGATATTATATAAAGACCATGTTCCATGAAGATATTTTGTAAATGTCCAACTGAAAATATATCAAAACTTAATTTTTGATTAGTAATATGCATTGCTAAGAGCTTCATACGGACAACTTTAAAGACAATAATTTTTTCAATATTTTGATTTTGTGCACCCTCAGATTCCAAATTTTCAAATATTGTCCTACCCTACATCAATGGAAAGCTTATTTATTCAGCTTTCAGATTATATTTAAATCTCAATTTATTGACACTTATGACTGGTTTTGAGGTCCAGGGTCACAAATCTACTATATACTATATATTAAAACATTAATGTTGTAAAACATTATTACAATTTAAAATAACATAATTTACCATTAGGGCATGTTAGGGAAAAGCTAACTTTTCAGTCACACAATCAATCCAATAGGCTAAATTGGTGCTCAAAAATATTTCTTATAGCAGTGTTGAAAACAGTTCTGCTGCATAATATTGTTGTGGTAATAAAGATACGTATTTTTTAGAATTTTTAATAGAAGGTTCAATGAATAGAAAGTCACAATGTTAAACTTTTATTGCCATTTTCATCAATTCCATGCATTCTTCTAAATAAAAGGAACTAATTAAATTGATTGAACAATATTGTACCTACTTGAGATATTGGTAACCCTTTACAATAAGGTGTCATTTGTTAACACTGGTTAATGTATTAACTAATATGAACAAACAATGAACAATGCATTTATTACACCGTCTTAACCTTTGTTAATGTTAGTTAAAAATTAATAAAAAATACAGTCGTTTATTGTTCATGTTAGTTTACAGTGCATTAACTTAAGCTAAAACAAAGACAGCTAGTTTTAATAATGCATCGGTAAATGCTGAAATTAACATTAACTATAAGATTAATGAATGCCATAGAAGTATTGTTTATTCTTTGTTCATGTTAACTAATGTAGTTAACTGTTAACTAATGAACCTTATTGTAGTGTTACCGAGATAATATTATCTTGTCCAAAACAAAACTTGCCCTTAGAAAAACGTACAGCATTTTATTGAAATTCATATGCATTTACATCCAAAGTAGGCTACTTTAAAGAATACCATAGTAGCTACTTTCTATTTAGAGGTTCAGTAACATTATATGTAAACGTAGCCTACAACAAATAAAACGACTAAAATCAAGCCAACTGCTTTCAGTCAGCACTTGCATGCGAAAACAATGATTGGACCAAAAACTAAATATCACTCGATATCAAACAGACATTTTCAGCGAAGGCTAAAACGGACGCACCGTAATTCGACATTCATTTATCAAACCGTCACCATATGAACAAGTTAATAAAGGTGCGCGTGAAAAAGCCATGATTTCACTACAGCGCGCACATGCCTAGAGTGGGTCCGGTGAGCCGTTGTCGTGGAAACGGAGTGACATATTTGCGTAGGCGCCTATGCCTATTGCTCTGCGGACACGTTAGACTACTCCCCAACTAACCTATACACAACAATTCATGAAATAATGTACGCGTAAAACTTCATTTCATTGGCAAATATCAGCAGTTTATTAGTGTATCCATCACGGCAAGCATTTTTTCCCGAGACCAAGCAATTTGACGGTCTCTCAAGTCGGCTCGTCTGTCAGTGCTGCCTAATGCAGGCACTCGAGCAGATCAGATCATCTCTGATAAATCTCTATGAAGCGGACGCTGTATCTTCACCGATATGCATCTAATTGCGTTATGTGGTCAATTTATACATTTTAGTGTAAGACGATAGTGCCAATGTTTTTTCCCGTTCTGGTACAGAAAGTCAGCTGAGGTGAGTCAGCAGCCGCACAAAATTTTTCTCTCAGTGAGCATCTTTACAAAAAAGACCCTTTAGATGTGCTATCATGCCAACTTATTGCTTATTTACCGTGGCCCCCACCCCTTACAACCGCTCTCATCCTCTGTCTCTCTCTCTCACACACACGACACATAATGTCTGTTGCATGTCATGCTATGGTCTTGTTTGATGTCAAGAGCTCATATGCAATCGCACGCCCCGAATTATCCACAGATGCTCATAACGGTGGCTGGAACGGGCAGGTTGTAGATGCCACGGAATAGCAGCGCACTAAACTTATTTTGGCCCTCTACGAATTGAGGAATCTACCCACACGCTCCTCACGCGCACACGCTCACAAACACACGCGCATGTTTTTTCACGCATCCAGGTCTCCCGGTTTATGTCTCCACTAAAACACCCCACTTACATATCCGTGATGTTCTCCATGTCAGACTCGGGCACCAAGACAGGGAAATCCTCGATGCCTGGTTCTTGATCGATACACGAGATCCTCGAGGCATTGCAAAAGCACGACACAGGACAAGCCGAGCTGAGCCTCAGCAGCCCGAATAAAACCCCACACAAGCCTAAGCGAGCCATTCCACGAACCCCTGCGGTCATAGCAGGTCTAGCGCGGTGCGTTCGGCGTTGTGTAATGTCTTGTAGTATTTTCAGCAATTCCGAGATGAGACGCCGCTGCTGTGGGATGCGCAAAGACGTTGTGCGCGACGCGAGACTGTCATGGAGTGGCCTTATCTGGTCTCCGTAGAAAGGTGATAACGCAGCGGGGAAATGTTGGCGTGCCGATATGTTGCGCTATCCGGGCTTGCTGCTTCCAGACGCGGTGGTAAAACGTGTGGCCGCAGGCTGTGTGTGTCTACGGGCTGCGGTGGTGACGCTGACGTCTCACATCCAGCGCTGGGGAAGAAAACAAGCGAGACAGTGTGCGTGTGCGCGCGCGTGTGAAGAGGCAGCAGCGCGTACCTGCAAGCGCCTATTGATTACCGACCGCATCTCCCTCAGCCATCGCTGTAATTACATGTGGAGGGGGACGTTAAAGATGCTCTATAATTGATCACCTGTGTTGTCAGTCTTAGGGAGATTTATGTTGACAGGGATGGAGATGCTCGACATAGACTGTCAAAGATTGTTTTTACGTCGAGTCGTTTAGAAAAAGACTTGATGTTTTTTCTTTTCTTTTTCATCATCTGTTTAACAATTCAATCTGAGCTGGCTGTGTTGCTTTTCTATCGTGCTCTTTTCAACAATACCACAACTTCATGAATAGCCATTACTGGAGTGTGACGTGCTGTTTGACGCACAAGATGGGCTGCATCTAGAAAAATAATTACTAAACAAAAATGCCTGGATGTTTTTTTACTGGTTATGTCAGTCTCGCATTCCAATCGCAGTGTAGTCTATGTAAAAGGAGACGGAATCATATTAGTAATCTATTACTTTAGGGTGTTTACCGAATTATCAGCCTGTTTGACGGGTGCGAGGCGAGCGCTGTGATGGATTCGGAAAATGCGCCTTTGAATCTCAGCATTTGACAGCAATGCTTGCATTTCTACGTCCGTGTTCATCTTGTGAGAGAAGTTAGAGCCCATCTGCGATAGATTCCAAGCGTTATATAAACATTTTGATTTTATTTCTGCATGAGTACACTGAAGGGCCTTGGTTTAGGAAATCACTACAGCGCACGCCAAAGATGAAATGTGATGATGTGTTATATTTTTTCCAGGAGAGGGCGACAAAGGCAACACATTTTTATCACGGGAAATGTGAGCAGCAAACACACAAAAGATTGACCAGAAAACCAGTCACTGGTAGGCTATATTGTAGCATTTTAGGTGTCAAAATTTTCGACTACTCTTTTATGCCAAAAATATTAGGGTATTACGTAAAGATCATGTTCCGTGAAGATATTTTGTGCATTGCCTACTGTAAATATATCAAAACTTAATTTTTGATTAGTAATATGCATTGCTAAGAACTTCATTTGGACAAATTTATAGGCGATTTTCTCAGATTTTTTTGCACCCTCAGATTCCAGGTTTTCAAATAGTTGTATCTCGGCCAAATATTGTCCTATCCTAACAAATCATACATTAATGGAAAGCTTATTCATCTTTCAGATGATGTATAAACTCAGATGTGACCCTGGACTACAAAACCAGTCTTAAGTTGCACGCGTAGCCTATATTTATAGCAATAGACAAATATACATTGTATGGGTCAAAATAATCGATTTTTCTTATATGCCGAAAATCATTAAGATATTTTGCAAAACTTATTTTTTGTTTACTTTTATGCATTACTAAGAACTTAATTTGGATAACTTTTTGGACAACGATTTTCTAATTTTTTTGTTTTGTTTTTTATTTTGATTCCAGGTTTTCAAATTATATCTCGGCCAAATAAAAATAAACATACACCAATGGAAAGCTTATTTCATTTTAAAAAATGACGCTTATGACTAATTCAGGGTCACATATTCCCATTAATAAACAAGTATTTTTAAACAGGGACCGCTGTATTAGGATTAGTCCTGCATTTCTATTAGTCAGACTGAGTTTTGCATTTTTTTTTTCACAACAGAGCGCTAACCAAACTAGTTCGATGGGAAATGCACGAGAGGTTGCATAATTATCGACTGTAAATCTGTCACTACAAACGGTGATAAAATAAAGTCTCTCTTTGTATTTATGGTATATGATGCCAATGCAAGATAGAGCGCTTCTCAGTTGCTATGACGATAGCCTATAATGTAAGCGGACGCTAAGGGGCGGGACAACATTACTTAGCTGACAGCGCCATTACCCAATTAGATTCTTAGATTTTATAGTGACAGTCATTTCAACCAATAGAGCTGTGCGTTTGAATTCCGGTATAGCCAATCACGAAGCTAAAAAAATGCACGGAAACCTACAATGAAATCAAGGTAGAAGGCGCAGAAATTTCGGGGTAATGTTGGTGTGACGGAAGGGCTGCCTGCAGGTTTGTTAAACATTTTGAATCGTATTATTACAAAGGCACCTCCTTATAGAATTGTATAGTTATTTCCAGAAGTAATAAATAAGAGAAGTGTCGACCGTTAATTAGACCATTATATGCGTCGCCGTGCTGTAAATTAGCCAGCTAGCTTGCTAAGGTAAGCAATTCTCAAAATGGAGTTTCCTGATCATACGCAACAGTCACCCGATAATCATTTCCCTGCTAACCAAAGCAAAGTCTTGCACGCAGACGCAAACTGTTTATAAATAAGTACACTAAATGGACTAACCAAACCCCGTGCTGTCATTTTGCTCGCAATAAGAGTGAAGCTAGAAAACGAGCCATTTTGTGCCCATAGATCGCAAGCGTAGAAAGATGTCGTTTATATAAATTTTTCAGACAGATGTCTTTGGTTTAGTCCGCAAGGTTGATATGTGTTTCTTTTGTGAAGTTCAGAAGATGCAGCTGTGTTGTCAGTTAATGAAGGCTTGTACTGTTGTGGTAACTGTAACTGTAAGGCTAACAGGCTAAATGCTACTTGCGCACCATTTTGAAACACTGGGCCTTGACACAGCCCTAAACTAGTCCTTATAATATATAACCAGAGGAAATGTTAGATAACGTTGGGTTAGTGATTACTGACAGGTGTGTTTTTGCGGGTAAAATAAATGCAATTTGCATTTGAATGTAATTGTTGAAATACATATTTAGAATGTGTTTTTTTTCTTTTATATATATTGTGTTCTTTCTTGTATATGCTGATTTTGTTTGTATTTTCAATTTGCTTTTAAAGTAACATATTTGCATCTTATTAAACAAAATCAATCATGCTAACAAAATGTGCCATGCTATATTACCATTTAAAAAAAAAAAACATTTTCATTTAAATACCATTGTGCCTATAAAAGGTCATATTCAGTATCATAGTATGGTCCTCTACTGCTATCATTGTCCCATGGTACATGCACAGACTTGTTTGGTTCTTTAATATGATGTAAAAATGTAGGACCTGATTTTGTTTATCTGGGAATGATGGTGAAAAGTTGTCTCTGTGTCAGTTTTAGATGATGGGCTGCTGTTCTGTTCTTGGAATTATGATGCTGTAAACAAATAATAGATGAATCTTATCCTGTATAGTTTGGATGGCAGAATAAACAGACTTATCTCTTACAGTGGAGCAGGAAACACTTCCTTTATTTTGTGTTGTTGTGATGTCAAAGGGCTGTTAGTCCAATCACACTCTCCAGTATTCATTATAGCATTTACATTACGTTAATAATTTTGCATATTTTAGTAGTTCTTTGTAAATGCAATACGTGTCAGTTCTTGATTTTAACATCTTGTGTTTACGTTTTGTACAATTTTGATGTTGTGTTAGGTTGCCAGCTGAATTAAAACCAGTTGAAAATCACTGACAGGTGTTTGGAGGTGATGAGAAATGAGGCCTTGAAAGTCAATTCTGATATAGAACAAGCTATTACATTTTGATGAATATTTCTGAATTTATTTATTTCTTCTCTATTTATGAATAGCATGCACTGATAAATTGTCTACATTAAGACCAAGAAAAGTGTATAACTTTGGCATAACTTTGATTTCATGTTGACCTCAAATAGTGTAGTAAAAAGTGTAGTGTAAATAGTGTAGTTTGTGCATTGTTTTAATGCTTAAAACATTTTGTCTCTTAGAGTTATCCGTCAAGGACAGCCTATTCCAGTTTCACCGCTGGCTGAAGACAATGGAGACAGAAATTGAGCAGCAGGAAGAAGAGACCACTTTCAGTAACACTGACACAAACGGTAACGTGGAGTTCAACCATGTCTGTCCACTTTATCTGTGGTCTTGTTTTTGGTGTGTTTCCCCTGTCTAGAGGTCGACCGATATTGGATTTTACCGATACTGACCACACTAGGACCACACTAGGCGATACTGATTAATCGGCCAATAGTTTTTAGAATAAATACTGAATGGAAAATAAATAGTGCTGTACTATTTAAATAAAAAGTAGCCTACTAAACCATATTTTGTAAATGAATAAAAATATTAATATTAATTAAATATCGATCATCATTACAGTTCATAGTTCATTATTGTTAACAAAAGCAACTACATTTTCAAAAAGGATTTAACATTCTAACAAGGAACAGTACTTCTATTCTACAATCTTAATGTTACAAATAGACTTGTATAGGGATGCACCGAAGTGAAAATTCCTGGCCGAAGCTAAACAAAATTAAAAACTGGGCCGATTACCGAACATGGTTTTTCGTGTTTTTTCCACCCATGTAATTTGCCAATTTTTTTCACCATTGCATAAATTAAAGAGCAAAAATTTGCTTTCTGTAGTTTTGTATTGCTTTTTTAAATAACAATGAACATTACCTACCTACCAACAAAGCACAATTTAACTTAAAATTAATAAGTTAGTAAAATAATATTCTTTGGCCATTTTTTAAGACCCTCTTCTTGAATCAGACACGTGTTTTTTAATGTACAGATACATTTGTACAGAACAACAGTAAAATTACAATGCTAACATTTATGAATGTTGATATTTGTTTATTTTGGCAGAAACCCACAAGAAGACTCAGTACTACTTTTTGCTGACAGCAGCAGATTTATGAATGATTCTCATTACGCTGTTTCAGCGCAGATTTTCCTCGTGCTTTGGACTTTGAACCTTGGCTAACGAGCTCATGCAGAGCTGTCAGAATACATACAATTTGTACGTGTAATAGACAAAATAACATGCTGTAGTTTATTTACTAATCGTTTAAGGCAATTTTGTGATTTCAGTCATACAGTATTCAGCAACAGCCACCCTCTCTATTCTCATCGAAAACATACGATGTGATTCTAAACAGTCTCTTCTTGTCAGTGCTTGTAATGATTTTTATGCATCTTTTTCGGACAGTTTTAAATGTTTCTACACTGCTGACATGTTTGCTGCATTAGTGCGCGCATTGTCATTGTTCGGTATAATTTATTGGGCCTTTTCGCTTATTCGTTCGGCCAAATAATTTTGTTTGCTGAACAATTTCAGTGCATCCCTAGACTCAAATTGTTACCATTACATCAACAGTCAAGCTAAAGTTGGCCATATTTAAATATCTACACAATATCTATATGTATGTAATATTGAAATTACATAAATATAGAAATATTGTGTACATTCACAGTTGAACTGCTTTGAATTTTGAATTGAACTGCAATTGAATATGATTTTTACTTTCAGAACCCAAATGTTGCATTGTGTTGGCCCAAAAGCTTTAGCTTTCAGCTCAAAATATATTCCCCCCAATAATGTATTTTGTTGTTATGAGTGATTGTGTTAAATTAGAAAAATGCAAGCTAGAAGCATTTTCTTTCTTGGTTGCCTTATTCTCCACTGTATATTTATAAATGTGGATTTTAGCATGATGTTTTTATAGTAGAAAGATGGTTATTTGTTAAACTTTTCTCAAATTTCGTGAGAACTACAGTCTCTAGTGCTTGGTTATGTTTTGAATTCCATAATGGCATTTTCTCAGAACGAGCAGTTTGATAAACAGGAATGTCTTAATTGTTTTTGAGGCTCATGTGCCAGATTTGTGTTCCCTCAGGCAAGCGCCCTGCTGAGGACATGGATGAAGAACAGGCATTCAAACGCTCCCGCAACACAGATGAAATGGTAGAGCTCAGGGTGCTTCTCCAAAGCAAAGTAAATAAAGCAAATACAATGCACTTTTCTTCTCTATTTCTTTGGTATCGATGACATTTTAAACAGTGTCGTTTTATGTTTTCAGAACGCAGGGGCTGTGATTGGAAAGGGAGGAAAGAACATTAAAGCCTTGCGCACAGATGTGAGTATTGAGACCATGCTCCATACTTATTATCAACCTTTAAGCAAAGTTCTAAGGTCAAGTTTTAACAAGACTTCTGACAGCGTTTTCAAATCAAACAGTTGTTTTCATGAGCATTGCAGCTTTGTCAGCCAAAAACACGAATCAGTCGGATTTGAAATCCCACAAATCAAAAGTCATGACACCAATCCGTCCATTGCAATCCCATTAAAATCCTGCAAAGATTTTTATGCATTTGATCTTGAGGGCAGATCTTCCATTTTGTAGCTATAGGTTGGCTCATTTGGACAGACAAGCTCTCTGCAATGAGGCTATTTTGTGAGTCTTTGACATTTTGTATTAAAGGGGAAGTACTTCTCGACTTTGTTGTTGAAGGCATTCTCTTTCACTCTCCCCCATTTTGAAAACCCAATTACAGATGTCTTGACTCTTGAGCTGACCCATAGTCCTGTGTGAACCACTGTTGCTCAGTGGTTCTACATTAAAAACTGTCTTCAGATCTGTCCAGCCCTGTTTCTTGTGCATTCATTGCAAAGTCTCTTCAAAAAAGAAAAAAAGAAAATTGGACAGTAGATTAATGAGTATAGCCTTGTATTCAATTAAAAATGTATTCCTTCTCCCCCTCTTCCCTCTCCTTTACTTTTTTTGTTTTTGGCCACCTTCCTCCGTTGCCCATGTACTGGATCGACTTGCCCCTCCTGCGTTGCCCACCTTGATGTTGGCCCAACCTCCGCCCCTGAACGCCCGCCCGCCCACCTGACACCCCGGTTGGCCCCGCCCATAAACGTGCCCCTCCTTAAACGGGCACCTTACTTGACATCATGTGATTGAATGCCCTTGCCCAATGCCAACCTCCACGACCAATGCAGTACAATGCCAGTGTATCAGTCCCAGACAGCAGTGGCCCAGAGCGGTATGTCCCACCAGTTATTGCCTCACTGCCTGATTAGAAAGAGAACACATGTCTTTGATAACCTGCCTTCTGTTTCATTTTAACATTTTCACACATATAGTCCCCCTCCCCTTTTAAGAAACGTGTATTGTTCCATTGACTTTTTTTTTTTCTTAAGTTTTTTTGTATATATTTATATATGTCTTCTCTCCTTCCCCAACACCCCCATTAAGTCTTTGAATATAATTTACAAACTTTCTTTGTCGCACAGAATTGTATATAATCAGTCACTTCTCAGATGGGGAGAGACCTCACTCATATTAGTCTCTGCTGAATGAAGTGTGTGGATTAGGGGTGGGTGGTATGACCAAAATGTTATTTTGGTGCGAATTAAAAAAAAAAATAGAACCATGCTGTAGTACTTTTCATTCTTAAATGAGTTACAAATTCACTTTTTATGAAACCAAAATGTCAAATTATTCATAAAGTCTAAAAGCAAAACCAGGTTTAACCCTTGTAAAATGAAAGACTCCAAACAATATTTTAAAACCAGTTATATGCATTTATACGTGCACCTGTGCCCATATATCAACTAAATTCAATATTAATGCGAGAATTTGCATCATTCCTCAATAACCACAAACAACTAAACAACTGGATTTCAAAGTGATGCACCTACATTTCAGCAACCTAAAATATACTGCATGAATATACGCAATGTGCTCAAGCTACAACAGGTGGCCAGTGTTTAGCATGACCAGAAATAATAGCGATATGTAAAATTTTGGTTTAATCTATCTATTGAGAACACCCTGAACAGCAAAAGAGTTCAGTTACCCAGTTTAATTTAAGCATATGTTTCGGTATAAAATTCATTTTGGTTATTTTGCTTGTTTTAATGTGGTCTTTTTCACATTAAAACAAGTAAATATATAAAACACAAAACAGCAAAGTGTCTACCAGTTATCACATCCTATGCATCATACTGCCCAGTCCTAGTTTGGATGATTATTTTCATTTGTTGATGATACTGACAATGAATTGTGGAGAAGCCCATCTCTTTTCGCTCTGTCCTTGTTGCCCCTTCAACCCCTGAGCCCTCCCCCCCACTGTTCCCAACATCACTGTCCATGATTCTGAGCTTGCGCTGTGGCGCGGCCCTCTCTGTCACTCATCACTGTTGTCTTTGATTTTTCTCTGGTGCTGCATTTCCTTCCCCTTGTTTTTTTTTTCTTTCTCTCTTAGCCCACATACGTTCAGGCTCTTTATCTGCAAAAAAAATCTGTCATTCTTCCCTTTCCCTCCCCTTCGCCTCGTTCTTTTGCTTTTTCTGTTAGTTTTTGGTTTGGTTTCTCTCGTCGTTGAGAGAATGTGACGTGCTGATGGCACCATAAATTGATTTGCAAGAGACTTTTGATTTTTTTTTTTCCTTTTCTTTCTTTCTCCCCCAAATGTTCTGGTGGTGGGATAGTGGTAAGCAGGCCTGTCTTGCTCTCTCTCATTTTCTCTCTTGGCTCGTGTAGCCGTACAGTGCCTGTTCAGTCTCAGCCCTCCCACTGTCGCCCATCTCTTCAAGGCCTGTATTAATTGAATGTGTGAGAACTGAGTGCATGTCAATTGCCCGTATCTCAGTCCAGTGTTGGAAGACTTAAAACATGTGTTCAGCAGTTTTTAATTTACTTTCTTTTGGTTCCAAGTCTTTATTTCCCCCTTCTTCATTGCTTTGTGCTATGCAGCAGGGCTCAGGATCTAAAGTTCTGTATCCGTTTGTTTTGCTTTTGTCTTTCATTTGGCTTGATGTGCTGCTACAGTATCCTGAGTGTGAGTGCAGATATAGAGACCATTGGTGAGATTCTGCTGAAGATCATCCCTACCTTGGAGGAGGTGAGCATACAAACCCAGTACTGAAGGCCTTAAAGACACCATTAAATCTGCAATATTGTTTTGCATACATATCATTCAGACCCTTGACCTAAGACCTTGTCTTAAGTAGCACAGGTATATTTGTAGCCAAAAATGCATTGCATGGGTCAAAATTATCGATTTTTCTTTTATGCCAAAAATCATTAGGATATTAGGTAAAGATCATGTTACATGAAAATATTTTGTAAGTTTCCTACCGTAGATATATCAATTTCATTTTTGATTAGCAATATGCATTGCTAAGAAATTTGTTTAAACAACTTTAAATGTGATTTTCTCAGTATTTAGATTTTTTGGAACCCTCAGATTCTAGATATTTTCAAATAGTTGTATCTCAGCCAAATATGTTCTAATCCTAACAAATCATACATCAATGGAATGCATGCTGTTAGGGCTGGGCGATAATTCGATAACGACAATCATCACGATATAGTTTTTTTTTTTTTTTTTTCTCGATAAAACGATAATGACAGTTCGATAAGCGCTCGATAATGTTTACGCACTGTGCGTAACGCTGCGCAGGCATTTTGCTGCCTGCACTTCCGGATGCCGCACGCAGTATTTCATTTACAGCCAACAGGGCTCTACAGTGCGACCATTTCACTCGCATTTACGACTAAAAATTAGTATGTGCGACTGTAAAAAAAATATTTAGGAGCACCATGTGAGACTGACCCGATCAGCATGTTTGTGTTTGCACTCAGCAGAGCTTCAAAGGTTTCTACGTGTTTTTGCAATGCTAAGTAATGTATCACAGACATATCTCACGAATCCTTTCATAAATAAAGTGTAGAGAGAGTGTAAATAAGAGACTGATTGTGCAGTAAAGAGAGCGTCGTTGTTTATAATAGAGCTTTGTGATGAGTGACGGCTTTTAATAATTTTTAAGGGAGTTTGTAAATGAGATATTGATCTAACACAACTAAAATAAACAAGAAGTTATTATTAAGTGACTTACATTGTCTGACTATAACACTATGCCTGATTTTGCTCTATTTCGTCGTCGAAAGTAATCTGAAACAAGTCACAACTGCGCGCATCTCCTTTCAAACACAGCGATGTTTCGTTTATGAATGAAACGTGCGTTTTTAAACGAATCTAGTAAAATTATTCAATTTCCCATTCATAACGATAGTCACTCGCTTTATTCTCGAATGAACCATCCGTTCGAAAAAATCAAAAGAATGATATGATTCAGTTATTAAATCAGTGTCTTGCCGCCACCTGCTGGCAGATCTGTTAAGTTATTTAAATTTTTAATATTTCTGTATTCAAAAATTTTTATTTAAAACATTAATCTCAACATGAATTTATGATTTTGATTGCACTCATGTCACTTATAAAAAGGTAAAAACAAAGGTAAAAAACAAAATTCCCCTGTAAATCACTTTGAAGAATCAAATATCACCTCGTAATAGGAAGGCTAAGTTTTTATCAGAGTTTTGATTGTTTAGAATTGGCTCCTAAAATTTTGACTGTGCTCCTAATTTTTTTTTAAGTTAGGAGCACAAGTGCTCCTAGCAAGAAAAGTAAGCGTAGAGCCCTGAGCCATATATTTTTTATTATTTATATTGTCAGACAGCCAAAGCATTTTACAAAATGTGTTAAATCAGCTGCACCAAGGGATTGGCATACTGAAAAGATTTGTCTATTCTTATTTTTGTTGAATTATAAATATACTTAATCACTTTAACTCTGCTTTTACAGTCAGAGCCATGTTAAGTGTTGTATCATATTACAGTTCTTATTTTTTTTTTATAAAAACGTTTTATATATTCTATTAATATTAATAATATTGTATTCTATTGATGTTGATTTTACTAGTAATATTCTAATCTGTATTCTACCTCAATTGATCATTGTTTCGAAAGTATTTGTCATGTTCTGACAATAGACCATAAATAATAATTAACTGTCTGGTTTTTCTTTCATTCAGGAGTAAAAATCTGCCTTTAAAATTGATAGATATAAAGATTTGACATTTATCGTGCTAATTATCGATATCGACTGATATGAAAAAAATTATCGTGATAATTTTTTTTGCCATATCGCCCAGCCCTACATGCTGTATAAATCTCAATTTCTATTACATATTTGGTATTTCTGAGGAAATCTGTATGCTAGTATATTCTGAAAGTTGATAAATTGTTTCAAATGCATGATTTGAAGATTTTCAGTCTTTAACAACTTAAGGTTTTTTTGATGTAATGTTTTATTCCAAATATTGTAAATATTTTCTGTACATGTTATTTCAAGCTTATTAGATTAATTACTTAAAGCTTTGTTCGGTATTTTTATGCATTTTCTTGAAAATGTGGATGTGACAAAATGTCTATTGGTTTGCGTGTGTCCTTAAATGTTCCTTTCCTCTGTATGTTTGGCAGTATCAGCACTACAGTGGGACTGACTTTGACTGTGAGCTGCGTCTGCTGATTCATCAGAGTCTGGCCGGAGGCATTATTGGAGTCAAAGGTGCCAAGATCAAGGAACTGCGGGAGGTAAGCACAGTACTAAAAATACCACATATTGTAAAATGATAGTTAACTAGTTAGCCTAACATTTAAATCAGCTTCACCAAAAAAAGTATTTCCCTGACGATGAGAAATGGTTTATTCATTTTTAAGAATACCCAGACTACGATCAAGCTCTTCCAGGAATGTTGCCCTCACTCCACTGACCGCGTAGTCCTAGTCGGGGGAAAACCTGAGCGTGTGGTTGAGTGCATCAAAGTCATTCTAGAGCTGATTTCAGAGGTGAGATGATAACATACTGATGTACAGTTTCTACTCATTAGACATTGTAGCAACATCCAATGTTTCTTCTTGGTTTGTAAATTAAGCTTATGCATGTCCTGCATTATCTGTAGGCTCCCATTAAAGGTCGAGCCCAGCCCTATGATCCAAACTTCTATGATGAGACCTATGACTATGGCGGCTTCACTATGATGTATGAAGAAAGAGGGCGACGGCCTATGGGTGGGTTTCCAATGCGAGGTCGAGGAGGATTTGATCGCATGCCTCCTGGCCGTGGAGGTCGTCCCATGCCTCCATCCAGGCGGGATTATGATGATATGAGCCCTCGTCGTGGACCACCTCCACCCCCACCAGGGAGAGGAGGACGTGGGGGCAGTAGGGCCCGAAATCTGCCTCTGCCTCCACCACCACCACCTAGAGGAGGGTAAGAGAATGTAGCTGATTGCAGTGATTTCCTCAACCTACAGTAATTTTTTTCAGTAAGATTGTTAATAATAATAAAACATTAAGTTAGTAATACAATATTTTTTTCAAATTAATTTTTTTAGTGGTGTCAAATTAGCACGTTATCGCAGGCAATTTTATTTTTCAATTTAACACGTTAAAAATATTTAACGCAGGCCATGCTGGCCACCAAACTCAAACGCGCTGTATTAGGCTTTATTAAACCACTGTATCATATTCAAACCCAAAGGAAATGAGGAGTATGCAGTGTTGTAGTTTTTGCGTCAGTTAAGTCATGAAGTCACGATTAAAGCTGCTTTAAAACTGTGCATGTAAGTATTTATTAGTTATGAGTCACATTTAAAGCAGTGTCAGATCCGCATCAAGTTTAGCAGCTGCAGCTCTTAAAGAAGCTAAATTTTGTTAATCAAAGAACAAAATTTAAAAAGGAAATCAATAACTTCTGTAGTTTTAAGCTTTATCTTTATTTAATTTAAAAATTTAGTGCTTGATAATTTTATTAAATGTGCTATATTTTCTTGCTGAAGGGCACTATAGCTCTATGACATTTATTATAATGGGTTTATGTGAAGATTGTTTTAAGTTGACTTAAATTGGAAGTTATTTTTAAGGTCTAATAAATGTTAACTTTATAGCTCTCAATTATACTGTAATGTTAAATGGCTATAGTAGAAAAAATCAGTTGGTACACTATATTGCCAAAAGTATTAGGACACCCCCCTTCTAATGAAAATATTTGACTACTTTAGTCATTTCCATGAGCACAAATCTTAATGTTTAAGCATGTAATGATATTCTAGGAAATATGTGTGCTTCTAATTTTATAGCAACAGTTTCGACAGGACCAATTATGTTCTAACATGACAATGCCTCTGTGTATATAGCAAGGTTCATAGAGAAATGATTGCTTCTGTCAGTGTGGAAGAACTTGACTGGTCTGCATAAAGCCAAGTCCTAATCCCAGCTGAACACCTCTGGTGTGACTTTAAATGCAGACCTTGAGCCAAAAACTCATCACTGAACACCAATGACTTGTACATACACTATGGACAAAAGTATTGGGGCACCACCTTCTTTAGAACAGAAAAAGGCACTTCCAAAATTGTGGCAACAAATATGGAAGCATAAATCATGTATTTAAAAATTGCTTTTCCATCTCTGTTGCTCCATTTTTGGAAATATCTAAAATGACTGTACCCATATACACAAGTCATTGGTGTTTGGTGATGAGTTTTTGGCTCAAGGTCTGCATTTAAAGTCACACCAGAGGTGTTCAGCTGGGATTAGCACTTGGCTTTATGCAGACCAGTCAAGTTTTTCCACACTGACTGAATCAATCATTTCTCTATGAACCTTGCCACAGAGGCATTGTCATGTTAGAATAGAAAAGGGTTGTGTCCAAACTGTTGCTATAAAATTAGACGAATTCCATAGAATATCATTATTTGCTTAAACATTAAGATTTGTACTCATGGTAATTACTAAAGTAGTTAAACCTGTACATTAGAAGGGGGTGTCCCAATACTTTTGGCAATATAGTGTATCAGTAATATTTGCCTTCAGTCATAAATGCTTTCTTTATATTGTTTCTACATTTAATTTTAAAATTGACTGCAATATAAAAAGTATAATTAAAAACTTTAATGTTAGGTGGGATTATTCGTAATTAATCACGAAAAATTGTAGAAAAATTATTTCCAATTAGTGATTTGTATTTTTTATCGATTGACAGCACAAGTATTTTTATTTTTATTTTGTTAATAAGCATTGAAGTCAGGTAACTTTTATTATCTTTTTTGTCTCAGCTGTTTGTTTTAATTTATTGCCATTGTTATTTATTATTAATTTATTAATTTTAATTAGGACTGTCAAAAATGACACGCTAACGTCGTTAATTATTTTGTTGTTGTTAATTACGTCAATTTTTTTAACGCATTTCACGCATGCGCAGTGTGACGAATTATTTGTCAGGTTGGGGAGCTAGAGGCGAGATAGAGTAAGGTGAGCCTATGGACGGATTCAAATATAAAAAGAATGATGATGGTACAGTTAACAAGTACAAGCATGGGAGACAGCCCCTCTGCAGCTGGAGTGGTTAGCCAAGCTTAGGCCCGGTTCTAGTGGGGTAGACGGTGATATATACCCTCAAACGAAAGCAAAGCAATTGAAGATCTGGCAAACAATCCAGCGTGTTTTTGCAGCGTTGAGAAGTGTTGATTTCGAACAATTAGAAACAGTTTGTCAGAATTCACTCACCGCTGAAAGCGCCAGATCGGTTTTTATTGCCGTTTTGCGCGCTCGTGAATCATCTCATGACTAAGTGCAGACGCGATGTAAATAAAAGATTCATTGTGTAGTTTAGAAAGCTTTATTGATTATAACAGAACTTTGTGAGATCTCTATGAACTAAGATTTGTGACGCTTTTATTGATAATAAATGGAGCGAGCTTTGCACTTTCCATGCCATAATCCATTCAGAATTTGTATGAAACGTTCTTATGTTTTGGGAATTACATCTGCATAGTTATGCTGGGTTCATTCTCGAAAGAGCGGTGACTGACACAGTATTATCAAAGCAAATGACGGAAAAAAAATCCCCCTTAGTTCAATTTTGTATGCAATGGCAAAGTGTATATATTTAGTTTCGCTTTTTAGGTAGTTTATTTTGGAAAAAAGTTTGGAGCATTTTTTGTTCGTTGAATATAAGTTTTTTTTTTTTTTTTGTTTTTTTTTTTTTTAACGAACAACGCCCAGCGGAAAACTGATCATAGTCTGTTTGATCAGTTTGCCTTCTCAAATCATCACGACTTGCCTAAAATAAAATCTATAGATATAAAACAGTTCAATAGTTTAAACGTTAAAGACAAATGTGCGCGATTAGGCGCATAGTTTGTGCGGAGAGTGGAAGATAAAGCCGCTTTGCAGGTCATCGAGGCACCAGCGCAATCACTTGCATTTTTTTCAGTGGAAGTAATTTAAAATTATCCGTCATTTTTGCTCACAAAGGAAAGAGTAATACATCAAAAAACGTTGCAGTGTTTTTATAAAATGAAGAAAACAAAAATGATGCGCTTTCTGTCGTCTCGTTCTTGAACAGGAGTGCTTAACCCTCAAAGACCGAGACAGCCGCCGGCGGCTAAAAATAACTATTGGTCTTAAATGTTTAATAACTTTTGAACCGCTAATCCAATTTGAATGCTTTAAAAAGTCTCGTAAAGTACAGAGTCTGCTCTTTTCAGTGCATTTGTCTCATTTGGATATTCAGAGGCTCCGTAGTAAGCGTGATTACATCATCACATTTCCTCAGCACTGATTCGTCAGATGAAATCAACACGTTTTGGTCCTCTGAGCCAAACAGGAACGATTGTTGATGCTTAGTCCCACCCCTGTGCCCCGATTGGTTCAAACTGTCATCTATTCAACCAATAAACATAGGTTTTGGTCTTTTGAACCACCGATTAGTATGTTTCTTTGCAGATCTGAACAGACGCAAAGTGAAAGCAAAGTGCGTCTTGCGTGCATGAAAACAAACGCAAAATAACACATTTGCATGACAGCATTCTTTGAAAATGTACAGAAATACTCACGACAGAGCCCTTTGACATAAAACAAACCAAAAACAAGGATGAAACAACAGTAGATATCGGATAAAGCACTGGAATGTGGGTTTTCGGTCACTAGGCGATGTCCCGGTAAAATAGATTCCGACGCAGACTACAGCCAGCAGATCCATCTATTTGGTTGTTATATTATGTAACTAATTATTATATAGTTTTTAAAGATTATTTGTACTATTTTTTCGGTTGCACTCTGTATATTTCTCTCTCATTTTGTGTGTAGTTTGTGAATAATTTGGATTGTTTATTTATTTTTTTGTTGCACAAGACAGTTTGTGCATTTTTTCTTGTGCTACTTTCTACACTATTTGTGTTTATTGTTCATCTTTTGGATTAAGAATATATTTATTAAATAGTAAATTATTTTTTACTGTGTTTTGCTATTATTTAACACTGTTTCTGCAATGACTTTACTCCTGAAACGTTTTTGGACAGATCTATATTGTCAATAAACGAAATGGGCCTGTTTTTCACTGAAAAGCACCTAAATAATATTGTAATAATTGGCTATAACTTGCTTGGGGAATGTTATATATAGACAAAATTTTATTTGGAAGTGTAAAACACCTAAATACAAATTTTTAAAGAAAAAGATCTAAACTTCAGGAGTTTTTGTTTGAGTACACAGTAAAAAAACACCCAATTGTTGGTAGCGTTTATTCCTAAAATTCTGGAAATTCACTAATTTTTAGAGAAAACAAAAGGAAATTTGTAATTTTAAATTAGCTAGACATAAAGTTCAAGTTCTTATGTTTATAATGATATATGACAATTGATGCTGACTGCTAGAATAGGTCTGAAAAAACAAAGAAATATACAGGTGCCTCAGGTGCCCCAAAAATGTTCTAGGTCTTTAAGGGTTAACAAAAATAAAGCGAAATGCAGATATGATAAACATATCTATAGAAAGCTTTAAATTATTACTTAACGAAATAAAACAAATCGAAAACAAAAACTTGTTTATTGTGTAATCCGTAAAGATAAATTTCTCTCTCAAGGCGCGTCCAAAAAGGAGATGCAAGTCAGGATCTTTGCGACATTGACTCAGAATACACTTTATTAATAAATAATTCAGATACGTCCTTACTCTTTCCCCGACACATTCAATATTTATTTTTGCCGGTGCTTTGTGGCAAGTTTCAGCCTACTGCGTGTGATTGAATGTGGATCTCTTCCAGCTGCGCCATCCGAGCCGCTCTCGAAAGTAAAAGCGAAAGTCTTGTGTTGTTTCCACCAGCGCGGCATTTTTTTTCTTCACCATAATTGATGGATGTCTAAAATATAAAAAATAAGGAGTAGCCTAAAACAGGCCAGATGCTGGCCCTGACATAATATGAAAATTATGTATCTGCGTCCTGTTATTTATTTTTTGGTATGCATTTCAGAAAAAAAAAAATGGTTAGGATTCAGGTGTAGTTGCAAATAGTGATTAATCCTGATTAATCCACTGAAAATTCTGATTAATCTGATTAAAAATTTTAATCATTTGACAGCCCTAATTTTAATGTATTGCCATATTATTACATGATGTAAATGAGGGAACCAATGCAGTTCTTAAGAGTTCTCTGGCCACTCTGTCATATCTTGTAAATTATGAATCATATCAGCGTACTGATTACATGACTTTTTGTTTCCAGAGGTGATCGGTTTTCCCACCAGAGCTATCACAGCAATATGGATGACAGACCAAAGTAAGTAATCAGAAAAGCTGTAGATTTATCTGACCTACACCCTAGTCTCACTAAGAAACAAAAATGAGTAGCAAAATGCAAAACTTTGCAAAAATGTGAAATGAATATGAATTAACCTAAACAGAAACATTTATTGGCACATTTGCAAACCAAGCGAAAGAAGAAAGCAAATGAATTTGACAAGCAACAGGTCTCAAGATGTCTTCATGTGTGTCCTAAAAGCTTTTACATTTATTGGTCAAATAGAAAACCAAATTGACAATACATGTGTGTACGTTTTTCTGAAAAAATACATTTTCAATTTAAAGTCTCGTTCACAGTAAAATGAAAGAATAGGTATAATTACACCTTTATTTGTCTACCACAATAGTGTAATGCCCCATTTGTGGCCCTAATCAGCAAATATTGATATGTAATTAATAATGGTTAAATACTCAGCATAATAAATGTTTTGTAGTCAATTCAATTCAAATTTGCATTCAAACGTCAACTGTTTAAATGTAAATATTTATTCCTTTTATCGTATTTCTGTGTGTTATTTCTGGTTTGCCTCTTGGTAGTTTTTTTTTGGGTGTTGGGTTATTTCAGAGCTTTCAGAAGCATTCCCACTACGAGCATATAAAATTAAGCATGTCTCTCTTCCTGTAAGCAGTGACCGAAGGGGGCGACCTGGAGACCGCTACGAAAGCATGGTGAGCGTAAATCAACATCTGAATGTGAATTTGTATTTTAGCAGAATATATTGAGATTCATCACTTGATGGTCATCTATCATTGTGAGGGGAAAGATTTTTTTTTTTTCATTAATGGGCAAAAAGTGGAATGGCTTGTTCTTTCTCTCTGAAGTGACAGTGTAATAGATGCATATGTGGAGCTCTTATGCCTAGTGCACTGGTTTGGCCTGCTGTTGCTTGGCAACAGATTTTTGAATCACTTGTTGCCTTGGTTACCAAGGAGCAGTTAAATACGTAGGTGAAAGCCATCACACTCGCCAATGAACTTTGGGCAACGCTGCTCTGAGTGAGTTGAGCGTTCTAGAAGATGTTTAGACTATCTAAAATTACTCTAAAATCTGAATAGAAGCCACTGTAGAATAGACCAGTGTGCTTAGCTGAGCCACTGCAACAGTAGCTCAATCTCATAAAAACACATCCGTCCCGTATTTCTTAGAAAATTTAAATAATAAAGCCAGTTTTAGAACTACGATTTTTGAATTCTTGCAAATTCATGTCAACAAATTCATTTTCCTTTCCTGATTCCTGATACCATAATGCTTGTTCTTTGCATTTTCAATTGTCAGTGGGCTCACTACTGTAATACAATAATTTGTGAGTGTAATTTAAATATTGTGATTTTTTTTTTTAATTGGGGAAAATGTCACAATGCAAAAACATAATAATAAATAAATAAAATCAGTGCATTTTGTTATATTTCTGTTGCCACCGTTTTTAAAAATCAGTTAGCTCATTGAACCCAGGGTAGGCATTACAATGATTTTACAGTAGTTCAGAAGTGTTATGTGTGTGGTGAAGCAGTGACCTAAAACCCTTTTAACCATGGTAAAAATCACTGTATTGCATGGCCTCGAGTGGTTTATTGCTTTCATTTTAAATAGACGTGTCAGTTTGGGAGCTTAAAGAATCAGCAATCCATGTAAAATGTGCTCTCTGAATTGACTCTGTTTTTTTTTTTCCCCCATCGTTGTACACAGAGTGGAGGTGGATATGGTGAGTGTTCTTCAGCTGCACACACATGCATTCTAGCTCAAGGTTACCTCCAGTCAAACGGAGCACTGCACTCCTTAATAGTGTAGCGTTTCCTGCTTTTCTCTCTCTTTATCCTCTACTGTCGTAGCTCTGATATCTTGATCACTTTTTCCATCTTCTTTTTCTTTTCTTGTTTCATCTGAAGACAATAATTCTTCTTGGGAGCCCTTCCAATCTGGTGAGTGTATCAGATATTGTGATCTTGGATTTTATATATATTAATTATGTTTGTATAAGAGTGTGAATGAGAGGCCTACATATAGGCATTGGC
>NC_133365.1:25270096-25423918 GCF_049309525.1 Garra rufa
GGCTGCGCGACGTGCACGTTGCAGTTAAATACACAGACGCGCAGACTATGCACGCAGATATCCATGCCCGTGCGCGTCTGTGTATTTGGTTGGTTTATTTATTTGGTTGGTTGGTTAGTTAGTTGGTTATTTATTTATTTGGTTAGTTGAGAAAAAAATATTTATTATATTTGGTTGGTTGGTTATTTTTTTTTTGTTAGTTGGTTATTTATTTGGTTGGTTGGTTATTTATTTATTTTTATTTGGTTGGATGGTTGGTTTGCTAGTTGGTTATTTAGTTATTTATTTGGTTAGTTGGTTTATTTATTTATTTATTTATTTGGTTGGTTATTTATTTTTTTGGTTAGTTGGATATTTATTTGGTTGGTTGGTTATTTTTTTATTTTTTTATTTGGTTGGATGGTTGGTTGCCTAGTTGGTTATTTGGTTAGTTGGTTATTTATTTGGTAAGTTGGTTGGTTGGTTGAGAAAAAAAAATATTTGGTTAGTTGGTTTGTTTATTTGGTTGGTTATTTATTTTTTTATTTTGTTGAATGGTTGGTTGGCTAGTTGGTTATTTATTTATTTGGTAAGTTGGTTGGTTAGTTAGTTGGTTATTTATTTATTTGGTTAGTTGAGAATGTTTTTTTATTTTTTTGGTTAGTTGGTTATTTATTTATTTTTTTATTTGGTTGGATGGTTGGTTGGCTAGTTGGTTATTTAGTTATTTATTTGGTTAGTTGGTTGGTTATTTATCTATTTATTTTAGTTGGTTGGTTAGTTAGTAATACTTTACAATAAGGTTCATTAGTTAACCTGAACTGAGAAAAAACAATGGTTCTACAGCATTTATTAATTAGTTAATGTTAATTTCGGCATTTACTAATGCATTTTTAAACTCACAAGTTGTGTTTAGTTAATGCACTGTGAACTAACATAAACATTGAACTACTGTTTTTATTAACTAGCATTAACAAAGATTAATAAATAGTGTAGTAAATGTATTGTTCACTATTCGTTCATGTTAGTTAATGTTAACAAATGACACCTTATTATAAAGCTTTACCATTTTGTTTTAATTTTCTGCTTGTCACTTAAGTGTTTTAATTTATTTCTAATTTTTTTTTTTATATTTATGTTTTAATTTAGCTTTTTAAACACAGCTGAGCATGTAAGCAAGTATACTTTGGGCTTTAGCAAAGACAAAATTTCTTTCATATGTAAGCAACATGGACATTCTAACTGAAATATACCCAAATCGAATTCAAATTGAGATCTTGTGTAACAGAATTAAACTGAATGGGTTTTGATACCTAGTTTTGACTGATAATTATTTATTCTTGTTTCAGTTAGTTTTTTAAGCACTGTTTTTATTTTAGTTTTAGTGGAATGGCAGACATTTACTTTGTCTTGTTTTAGCTGGCTGGCTCTATCATTGGAAAAGGCGGCCAAAGGATCAAGCAGATCCGTCATGAGTCGGGAGCGTCTATCAAAATCGATGAGCCTCTTGAGGGCTCAGAGGACAGGATCATTACCATCACAGGCACACAGGACCAGATTCAGAACGCCCAGTATCTACTACAGAACAGGTGAGTCCGTCACCTATTCCAGCACTTTACTACAACCCCATCCTGACACCTAACCATCATGTGTGCTAACCAGGTGCGACAGGTTTCTGATTTTGGAGTAGTGAGATTTAAGGAGGGCTTTGAAGTTATGGTTCCTTAGCTATTTGATTTAACAATCCTTATAGAACCGATTCTGAATAAGAGTCACTATTTCCAATTCAAAAAAAGATATTTATACTTATCCACCTTCTTTATCTTGTCATTCCTGGTTTGGGCACAAGGTTACTTTTAACCAAACAAAGCACATTTTCCTAAGTATAATAAGTCTTGTATTTTATGGTGAAAATACAGGTGCTTAACTGCTAATCCCAATTGCCTGTCTTTGCTTACTATTAGAAACTAAAATGCTTTTTCAGTAGTTCTCCACACTTTCTTCATGCTTCATATATACATTTGACTGCTGTTTCATGCACTTCTTTTTGCCTGACCTAACAGCTTCCAACTTCAAGGGGAGTTTCATGTTTTTTGTTTCTTCTCGTGAAATGTGTACAAAAGGGTTTGTTTTATTAGTTCCATTTGGGATAAAATCCAAATAAAATTTACCAAGGGGCAAATGAGTGGGACCCGGGAGAATGGAGTGAACGCTGGCTTGCTTCTGTGTGGAAGACTTGTGATTTTGTTGTTGTTAGTTAGATGAAGTGACAACAAATCACGGTCTGCCCTACAGCACAGGCCCAGCATCATCTGCCCCCACCCTCAAACACATTTCACCCACCCTAACTGAAGAGGCCTGCCTGTTTAACCTACTCTGACTAACATCTGAACTCACATCTGACCATGACAGTGCTGGCTTATACTCTGTTTGAACTCAAGCTGATTTGATGTCTCTCAGCTGTAGCATGGGCAAACAGATCATAAACCAGCCTTTCTACTGTAACATGCTAGCCTGACTGCTTTCTAACGTAAAATGCAAACCTGTCTCTTGTCTTTAACATGCTATTATGATATCCTCAAGCAAATGAAACACCCTTATTAATTGGGTACACAGTTAATAAGAAATTTTGTTTAAATTTAAAGTCAACATGATTTCATAATTGACCCTTTCTATACAGATTTAAATGATTGGTCTTATTGAGACACCTTGCAGAATCTGCTAAATGTTAATTAGTTTACCAAAATAAGAGGGATCATAAGAAATGCATGTTTTTTTATTTTTTATTTTGTACTGACCGGAATAAGATATTTCACATAAAAGACATATAGTCCAAGATATTTAATAAAATAGTAGTTGAATTTATAAAAATTACCCTGTTCAAAAGTTTACATGCACTTGATTCTTAATACTTTGTTGTTATCTGAATGATCCACGACTGTTTTTTTTTTTTTTTTTTTTTTTTTTTTTAGTGATAGTTGTTCATGAGTTCCTTGTTTGTCCTGAACAGTTAAACTGTCCGCTGTTTTCAGAAAAATCCTTTAGATCCCACAAATTGTTTTGGTTTTTCAGCATTTTTGTGTATATGAACCCTTTCCAACAACGACTGTATGATTTTGAGACCCATCTTTTCACACTGAGAACAACTAAGGGACTCTTGTGCAACTATTACAGAAGGTTCAAATGCTCACTCATTCTTCAGAAGGAAAAAGATGCATGAAGAGCAGAGGTGTAAACTTTTGAACAGAATGAAAGTGTGTACTTTTTTATTTTGCCTAAATATCATATTTTCCATTTAGTACAGCCCTACAGATGATACTTACATGTTTCCCAGAAGACAAAATAAGTTAAATTTACCCTGATCTTCAAATTCAAAAGTTTTCACCCCCGGCTCTTAATGCATCGTGTTTCCTCCTAAAGCATCTGTGAGTTGTAAAAGTTGCATATGAGTCCCTCATTTGTCCTCAGTGTGAAAAGGTGGATCTCAAAATCATACAGTCGTTGTTGGAAAGGGTTTAAATACAAAAAAATGCTGGAAAACCAAGGAATTTGTGGAACCTGAAGGACTTCTCTGAAGAGCAGCGTGTAGTTTAACTGTTCTGGACAAACAAAGGACTCATAAACAACTATCACTAAACAAAAAAGGCAACAAAAAAAACCCAACTGTGAATAATTCAGGTAACAACACAGTATTAAGAATTAAGTGTATAAAAACTTATGAATTCAACTACTATTTTCTCTTGTGTGTAGTTCTCTTGTGTAGTAATAGTTGAAAACATCTTTTATGTGAAATATTCAAATGTTTGACCTTACCTGTATATATCACAAAAATTATGTGTGCTGGAAATGAATAAGGTTGTTACAATACTGCAATTTTAGATGCTGTTGAAATTTAGAACAATAATAGAACAAATATACAAATGAAATGCTTGAAAGTTTTTCAGGTAGGTCAGTACTACAGAAAATAATCAAATATATAATAAAACACGGGATATACTTCACTGTACGTATTGAAGCTTATAAACGTATTAATTTGACAGACGTTAGTCAAAAACAGTGACAGATTTTCTTCTTTTCTGTAATTGTGTAACCAGGATAGAGACTATAATCTAAAACATTTTACCAACTGTCAATTTTCTACCATATTTCATATAGCCCAGCAAGCAATAGTCGTCATTTCACCGTCTGGGTTAACTATAAACCCGATATAGTCCGGCTATGTGTAACCCACTTCCAGCCCAAATAATCTTGAATTTGGTTGCATGCCATTTTTTGGCAAAATAACTAGTTAGATGTATGATATTCCATCCTGTAAGCAAACTCAGCAGCGTTTACAAGGTTTTATGGTTTAATTTTTGTAATTTTAATTTGTCATTTTTAAATTGATGACTAGTCTAATACTGGGATATTTGTAGACGTCTATTAAATTTTCACTGACAGCCCAAATACAAACTTGTTTTAGCCTAGACGTCTGGGCTGTGTTTTCACGGCTAATAGACGTCTTTTAGACCAAAAAATGCTTGCTGGGAGGGATGCATATTTTTAAAACTGTATAATTATGCTAGCTTTTAGATTGGATGCATTTCTTAGGGAGTATTAAAATGGCTAGATTGTTGCATGTAAGTTAATGCATTGCTGCTAAAATATTAAAACAAAAACAAAAAAAAGTCAATAGTATTAATCAGGTTTTTGGACCAGTAGTTGACCCCTACCTAATTTGAGCTGCTTCATTTTACTTGAAATTTTATAATAAAAAAAAAAAGTGAAATAAAATGGGATAGTTATGCTTTTTCATGTTGACTTTAATGCCTGTTGCATGCTATTATGAGAGAACCTAAAAATGCAAACAGAGTCAGGAAAACAACCTCAAAATCCTCTTATAAGTAAATCATCTGGTTTACAATACACTGTGCAGAAAAGATATTAAACAAGTTGATGTATTCATGCTTTATGTAAATGCTGTATTTACTTTATTATACTATATATATATATATATATATGTACAGTTTGTTTGGTATTGTTTATTGTAACAGCATATCCAGATTATAAATCACTTAGCCGCTGGCTGAACTGTCCCGGCACAAAGAAATTTTTGTCTCTGGTCTCAACCGTGTCGTTTCCTCTTTCAGCGTGAAGCAGTACTCTGGTCGGTTCTTCTAGAAGGTGGAGATCGAAGCCAAACTGCCATACCCATTCACTTCAACTTGTTTTCAGAGCCTACATTCCTCTGCTTCTTGGGTAGATGTGCTCCCTGCCATTTCTCCTAACAATATTTTTTAAACATATTTGAGGGAAAAGTTTTCTCAAAAGCAAGTGGATCCTCTTATTTCTTTAACATTTTCTTTCTGCACGTGATTTTTTTTTCCATTATTGATTGTACTGTTTCGTAAGTAGAGGGAGCCCATCTGTGATGTCCACTGTTGGCCTTACCAGAGCTGCATGCTTAGTCTGTGCAACATGCAGAATGTAATCTTATAAGTTTTTTTTTTTTTTTTTTTTTTGCCATTGAATTTATTGTCCCATTATCTTATCTTGTTGATGATGAGACTTTTTGGGGAAAGTGTAAATATTCAGTTCAGTTCTTTAAAGTTTTAATATCATTACAGTTTTATTTAAAGGATGAACATCTATTTTGATTTGAAAAATGGGGGTATTCAGGGTGGGAAAAGGATTCATTCCTGTGGGATTTTTTTGTGCTAGTTTTCTCAGCCCGATTCTCAGATTCGTAAAACTTCAGAAGATGGATTGACCGTTTGTACTCCATTGACATTGGGATCCGTTAAATCTTGCTAGCGCTTGTTTTGTACGTCTGTTTGTAAGCATTTTTACCATTTTAGATGGATCTTTCTAGACGCCTTCTCTTCACAGTTGGGGGGAAATAAAAGCTTCTCTGTAAAAAGAAAAAAATGTGGCAGGTCTCTTCCATGTTCTCGTATCTTTCTTTCTCTCTGTCCCCTCTAGTGTCTTTGTAGAATGTGCTGCAAACCTTAAAAAATAAAGTCTGTGCCACCTTTTACTAAAACAGTGTCTGTGTTTTGGTTGTGGTGCTTTTGAAATGTATTTCTATTCAAAGAAAGTGCAAAAGTGTGAGTCTGTCGTTAATGGAGTAGTAGATACACATCTCTTAATAGTAGTTTAGAGAAAAATGTATGCCATGTTGCTTTTACAATCTTAGCACGATTTGATAAATACTACTTCTTGAGTAGTATTTGTCAAATTATGTTACTATATATTCTACTACTGCAGTTTTTTTTTCCCAGAACACATCACAGAAGAATTTGAAATGAACTAAGGCTACTATTTGTAGTGCATACTAGTAAAAGTCAAGGTTATATGAATCAAAGGCCTGGTTTTACAGACAGGGCTTCGGCTAAATCAGGATTAGGCCGTAGTTTAAGTAAGTAATTTTTATAAACATCCCTTGAAAAAACATCATTGGTATGCATCTTGAGACAAAACAAAGGAACTGATCTACACTATATTACCAAAAGTACTGGAACACCCCGTTCTAATGAACAGGTTTGACTACTTTAGTAATTTCTATGAGTACAAATCCTTGTTAAGCATATGATGATTTTCTAGGGTATTGTTTGATTTTAATTTTATATCAACAGTTTGGACAGGACCCTTTTCTATTCTAACATGACAGTGCATCTGTGTATAAAGCAAGGTTCAAAAAGAAATGATCGATTCAGTCAGTGTGGAAGAACTTTACTGGTCTGCATAAAGCCAAGTCCTAGTCCCAGTTGAAGACCTCTGGTGTGACTTTAAATGCAGACCTTGAGCCAAGAACTCACCAATAAATAACTTGTACATATGGGTACAGTCATTTTAGACACTTCCAAAACAACAACAGAGATGGAAATGCAATTTTCAAATACATGAATTATGTTTCTGTTATTGTTGCCACAGTTTTGGAAGTGCTTTTTTCTGTTCTAAAGAAGGTGGTGTCCCAATACTTTATAGTACATATAATACATATAGTAAATAATACAAGCCATTGGTGTTTGGTGATGAGTTTTTGGTGTTCAACAGGGATTAGGACTTGGTTTTACCAGATCAGTCAAGTTCTTCCACACTGACTGAATTAATAGTTTCTTTTTGAACCTTGCTTTATACGCAGATGCATTGTCATGTTAGAATAGAAAAGGGTCCTGTCCAAACTGTTGCTATAAAATTGGAAGCACACGATACCCTTTAATAATTATATGTTTAAACATTAAGATTTGTACTCATTGAAATTACTAAAGTAATCAAACCTATTCATTAGAAGGATACTTTTGGCAATATAGTGTATTTTAAGATCAGTCAGTGCAAGTTACTTTAAATTGAAACAGCGCAGAATTTTAGTCTAGGACTAGGTTTAAGCCTTGTCTGTGAATCCGGGGGTATAACCATAAAAAAACATTTTCATTATACTGGAAATATATATATATATATATATATATATTAGCTAAAACAAAGTACTATACTTTTATGTCAGTTATGTTGCCATTTCTCATTTTCATTTGATGAAGTATAACTAAAAATAACTAAACTGAATATTCTAAACTTTACTATAAAATAAATAACCCCCGGTTTCACAGACAAGGCTTAAGCCTACTCCTAGATTAAAGTGTAAGTCTGAGCTATTTCAACTGAAAGAAATTTGCACTGACTAATGTTAAAACATATCTGCCTTTGTTTTGTCTCAAGATGCACACCACTAATAATGTGTGTGTATATATATATATATATATATATATATATATATATATATATATTTAAAGGCATGTTTATAAAAATTACTTAAATGTCCTAATTGATGGCCTAATCCTGGTTTAGTCTAAACCCTGTGAAACTAGACCTAAATGTGACAAAAAGACCAAACAAAATTACAAAAACATTTAAACAAAACAAATTAATGAAAAAACATTTAACATGTAATTCAAAATGTTAACAAAAACTAACCAAAAAATCTATGATAACACTGGTACTAGCTAAAAAATATTGATCTGGAATACACAGTGCACTTAGAGCTAGACAAGACAAACATTTGAGGTTAAAAAGTATATAAATTGTCTTTTTTTTAAACAATGTATGTAAAGGATCAGTCAGCAGTCATTGCAAAATAAACCCTGAGATGGTGATCAGGACTATGTCAGTAATAATAGCTCTCTGCAGGACTATTGTCCCCCTTTTTGAGCTGTGTTATGTTGGAATCCTGAAAGAAAATTCTCATAAGGATCACTCAGGCTAAATATTCATCCAGTGGTTTAAGTCTGAACAATTTTTATACTTTTTGACCAGCTGCCCCTCCTCAAATCTGCGCGTCACGCAACAAGGAGTGGATGATGCTGTTGCCTTTAATGAACATTACATATTAGTAGACAGATCCGAATCATTTTAGCGAATCGGTTGGTTCGGACGTTTGCATTGAGTCGAATTCAAACACCGATTCATTCAAAGTTCCTTTGCTCATTTTACTTATTAATTTGTAGCATTATAATGTCAAGGTAAAATACGGTTTATTAAATACAAAATGTAAATATTTTGGAACCACAAACTGTCCCCATCATACAGTTCATTTACAAGGTTCTAACAGTCTACTGATTCACAAACGCTTGCCAATCGGTTCTTCCGAATCGTTCAAAAGAGCCGATTCAAAAGAATGATTCGTTCGCGAATCGGACATCCCTATTACATATGTAAGAACGGAGAGCCCAAATCGAGCGCATTCAAACTGGGATTTAAATCAACAGGAGTGAAGACCTCAATGGACTAACTTATAAAATCTCGTCAGACGCGTGGACTCCTGTCCGCGGTACTAGAGTTCTGCAGCCTTCACTTACATTGGAAAACGGTTTTCCAGGGAATTGTCGGCCATATGCAGCGATACCACGCCCGGAGTGGAGACTTTAACACGGGGGCAACACCATTCATGCAAATATTCCCAACCACAAGTTCATAGACAGGAGACTCTAGTACGGTCTAAAGAGGAAATACTGTTGTATTGACTTTCAATATTGAACGCCAAATATAAAAAAACAGTCTGCAATGGAGTTATTAAATCCAAAGGATCTGTTGCTTTTCTGAGTGATACATAACAGAGATAAAGCGCATCAGGATTTCAGCCTTGGTTACATTTTAAATACGGTTTGCTGTAACATTTTTTTTCCAACCGCTGCAGAAATATTAGTGTATAAATGACGATTTATGAGTTGGATTCTCTCCTCAATGCGCTGCAGGGAAACACTTTCTCTCGCATTATCTGAACGATTGCATTTGATTTGGACTTATGTTCTTTCTATGGAATTGCTGAAAAGCTCCTAATTGTAAATTGTCGCGGAGAATCATGACGCTGGACACCATCATGGCGTGCTGCCTCACCGAGGAGGCGAAAGAAGCGCGACGGATCAACGATGAGATCGAGCGGCAGCTCCGCCGTGACAAGAAAGACGCTCGGCGGGAGCTCAAACTACTTCTGCTGGGTACGAGAGCTGCTTTCTTATCACTCTAGCAAACTTTCGTGCATGTGTCAAGGCGTAAGAAATGCAGATAGTTTAGGTTTTACAAAGGCATTTGAAAAGAAAAAGCATTCATTCATTAAAATACATCGCGTGCGTTGTCTAAGCTAACTGATTCAGTGTCTCTCATCACTGCGTGTCTGTTTTCTGCAAAGAAAAGATCATCCCATTTATTTTGATTCATATAAACTCCACAGGTGGGACAACTGTTGCAGGTGCAATGGGATGTGATTGACTCCTACTATACTTTCTAAGAAAATTTCATATATTTATAAGTGACCCTGGACCACAAAACCAGTCATAGGGGTATAATAAGGGTAATTTTCTGAAACTGAGATTTGTACACCATCTGAAAGCTGAATAAATAAGCTTTCCAATGATGTATCAATTAAAGAAATTAGTCTGGCTGTCAAATAATGATATATATGATATTACCATATGATTTATTAAAAACATAATATTTTTAGAATATACAAGAAAATTCCCATAGTGATGTTTAGGATTAATTTAATAGGAATCCAATCGGATTTGTTTATACAATAATAGCCTACAATGTCTCAAGATTCATCTAGTGTCAGAACAATAGAGAGAGGGAGAGAGAGAGAGAGAGAGAGCGAGAGATTTCTTGAGTCCAATCTCTGCTGGAAAATTCAGTTCAACACTAACTGTTGAAACGTGGCAGTTTTTTTTAACTAGTCTAAACTGCTTATTACCTGGTCAAAGCTGGGGCCAGTAGCATAAACATAATCACTATGTTAAGACCGTCTAAAAAACTAGTCTCACTTTCTGGACTCAGATTAGACTGATTCACTTCTTGAACACAAAATGCAGCATGTGTACTTAATGGGAACTTGTGAGGTTTTAAGTGAATCTGTCAATTGTTGCCATTCAAGAACCTTCCAAACAAGCCAATTAGTTCAAATGAATCAGATTTTCCAATGCTAACCCTTTATTTTTCGCATTTTTCCGCTTTCAGGGACTGGAGAGAGTGGGAAAAGCACCTTTATTAAACAGATGAGAATCATTCATGGCTCAGGCTATTCAGAAGAGGACAGGAGAGGCTTTACCAAGCTGGTCTACCAAAACATCTTTACATCATTGCAGGCCATGATACGAGCAATGGATACTCTTCAGATCCACTACAAATATGAACATAATACGGTACAGCAATTTATCATACTTAATCACTTTTACTAATCTGGGCTGCATTTCCTAAATTGATTGTAGAACCATCGTCATCAATGGAGCTACGATCAGCTTAGGCTTACAATGCTTTTGGATTTGTTATGCATTCTTTGATCTTGATCACAGGTCTTTGCTGAACTTTTACAGTGCAAGCTAAAGCTTTTATTGCAGGGGTGCCCAAACTAGGTCCTGGAGGGCCGATGTCCTGAAGAGTTTAGCTCTAACTTGCCTCAGCACACCTGCCGGGAAGTTTCTAGTATGCATAGTAAGAGCTTGATTAGCTGGTTCAGCTGTGTTTAATTGGGGTTGGAGATAAACTCTGCAGGACGTCGGACCTCCAGGACCGAGTTTGGGCACTCCTGTTCTATAGTAATTAAATATAAGCTATTGAATGTTACAGAATGGCATCTTTTGCATCTTCTGTTCTTGTGATAGTTCAGAGGAGAATCAGGGAAATGTTGCATATTGGACTCAACTTGCATTGCCTGCATGGGAGTCATGGCTCAATGTGCAGGACAATTGACACTCAAATAACTTTGCCATGAAGTAGGTCAAACATTGAGTCAAATACCCTGAGAGAGATACAATCACTTTGGCTAATCATTTTGCCTAGGATTAACACAATTACCCCTCCAAGCTATGAAATTAATTATACTATTTTACGGCCTTGCAGAAATGTGCCATCTATTTTTTTCCATTTGTAGATACCCCCAAAGGCAAACCTATTTTCCATTATGCGTAGTTGAAATATTATAGAACACAGCCTCAATCAAGACTCAATCAAGTATTATTGGGTCAGGTGTAGTGAGATGGAGAACTTTGACAAATTTGAGTCTTAAGTAAAATGGGTCACTAAAGTTGTAACCAGGTTATGTATAAGTGGGCTAGGACGTGACTCAACATTTACTGTTGATTGTGTCCCATTGGCTCAGGATTGCCATGTTTGCGTAACAAAACCAGTCCAATTGGTACTCAGAAGTATAGCCCAAACTCAGTCCTGGAGGGCAGGTGTCCTGCAGAGTTTAGCTCCAACTTGCCCCAACACACCTGCCTGGAAGTTTCTAGTATGCCTAGTAAGAGCTTGATTAGCCGGTTCAGGTTTGTCTAATTGGGGTTGGAGATAAACTCTGCAGGACAGCGGCCCTCCAGGACTGAGTTTAGCACCAATTGTGCAACTAAAGCCTAATTGCGTTCTGGGGAAAATTGCTCTTGAATTTGCATTCTGGGCTCAAAAACTCTTTCCAGGGTATTCCACCTGAGTCGACATCACTTTCTGGGAGATGGGGTTTCGCTTCAAGTAAAAGTAAAAAAGTAGCTCGATTCCATGGGAAAACTATGGACTTGGCAAAACAGCATTGGCTGAAGCATCAGCTTTTAATTTCACTATTTTTTTTCTCACAGACCAATGCAAACATTGTCAGAGAAGTAGATGTAGAGAAGGTCTTCTTGTTCGTCAACCCATATGTAGATGCCATCAGGAGTTTATGGAATGATCCAGGAATTCAGGAGTGTTATGACCGGAGAAGAGAATACCAGCTCTCAGATTCTACAAAATAGTGAGTGCGTCTTAAACCTGCCACCTTCATAAGATAGAAGAATCACAATGAGATCTCTCTAATGTCTGAGTTGTTTCTCCTGAACAGCAGTAAGATTAAATGCAGAAGAAATGTGGCTTTTACTGAAGACCTCTGCTTTTCTGATTTTTCTCATGTGAAAAACACATCAATAATCCAACGTTGTCCTCTAGAGTTTTCGAAAATATCTCAACAATGTCTCACATTGCGGTCAGATTTGCCAAGACACCAAAGTCTGCACTCACAAGTTCTCATCAAAACATTTTCATCAAATTCAGCCAAGACCGAATGATCTGAGCTGTGATATTCAGATTAATATTAGTAGCTCTATACTATTGCTATACCAAATCTTTCTGAGCAATATTTTAGTCTGACAAACATTAAAGTGAGTTGCGGATGTAATTAAATGCTAAACCAACGTGTCATAATACTGCGTAACTATGAGCTTCCATATGAAATGCTTAGCATATTTTATATCCCAGTCTACATAATCAGTTGTCTTAGGATTTATATTTATTGTCATTAATAAATCAGCAGGCTGAACCAAGATGACTCTCATTCCTGCCAATATAGTTTGAGAATTTGCGTTTGAAGTTTCTGATAAATTCATATGAAGTATTAATAGCAGATTATATTTTCCATTAAAACAATTAGGCTTATTTTAGGATCATAAAGGTCAATCAGGCACCAAAAATCTTAGTTTTATTTGTTTAGTGGAAAAAAAGATTTGTTATGTTTTTAAAGAAGTCCCTTCTGCTCACCAAGCCTGCTTTTATCTGATCCAAAGTACAGCAAAACTTTTTAATTTGTTTTCTGTTTGAATATATTTTAAAATGTAATTTATTCCTGTGATTTCAAAAATGAATTTTAGCATCATTACTCCAGTTGCTGCTCAAAACATGTATTATTATTATTATTATGTTGAAAACAGCTGAGTAGAACTTTTTCAGGTTTCTTTGATGAATAGAAAGTTCAGAAGAACAGCATTTATCTGAAATAGAAATCTTTTGTAGCACTCTAAATGTCTTTTTTATCACTTTTGATCAATTTAAAGAATCTTTGCTAAATAAAAATATTAATTTCTATCATTTCTATCTAAAAATAAAATAAAATAAATAATAATACATAAAAATTATACTGACTCCAAGCTTTTGAATAGTATAGTGTATAATGTTACAAAAGCTTTTTATTTCAGATAAATTCTGATCTTTGGATCTTTCTATTCATCAAAGAATCCTGAAAAAAATGTACTCAACTGTTTTAAATACTGATAATAATAATAAAATATGTTTCTTGAACAGCAAATCAGCATATTATAATGACTTCTGAAGGATCATGTGACCCTGAAGACTGGAGTAATGATGGTGACAATGTTGCTTTGTCCATGGAATAAATTACATTTTAAAATATATTCAAATATTAATATTCAAATAGAAAACAGTTATTTTAAATAGTACAAACATTTCATGATGTTACTGTTTTTGCTGTACTTTGGATCAAATAAATGCAGACTGGGTGAGCAGAAGAGACTTTAAAAAACATTTAAAAATATTAAAAATCTTACTGTTCACAAACTTTTGACTGTGTACATACACTACACACTACACTACATACATACATACACACACTATACTATATACTGAGTATGGTGCTTAATTAACATGAAAATGTTTCTAATTTTTTTTCCTTTATCTCTTATTTTTTATTTTGAATTAAAAATCCATCTCAGACATGTTCTTGACAGGTTTCACGGTAATGCGGTAACAAATCATAGAGATACTTCGGAATTGTGAAATGTTCACTGTTTGTCCACAGTTATCTAAATTCACTGGATCGCATTGCCAACCCTTCCTATGTTCCTACCCAGCAAGATGTGCTCAGGGTCAGAGTGCCCACAACAGGGATCATTGAATACCCCTTTGACCTACAGAGTGTCATATTCAGGTAAACCTTCTCTTTATAGTTACGCTTCTAGTTCATCTAGTACTGTACTGATACAAAATGCTCAAGTCATTCAGTTGCCATCATGTTTCTAGACCAGGGGTCACCAAACTTGGTCCTGGAGGGCCGGTGTCCTGCAGAGTTTAGCTCCAACTGCCCTCCTGGACTGAGTCTATTGACCCCTGTTCTAGACTGTAAATGTACCTGTCAACATCATGACTTCTCCTTCTCCTCCATCAGGATGGTAGATGTAGGGGGCCAGCGGTCAGAAAGGCGGAAGTGGATCCACTGCTTCGAAAACGTCACCTCCATCATGTTCCTGGTAGCACTCAGTGAATATGACCAAGTTCTCGTCGAGTCTGACAATGAGGTAAATGAAGTTCCAGCAGAGGGAGCCAAAGTTGTTACTAACCACGTAAAATGTTTGCAGAACTTCTATTATGCATGATGCATATGCCTTTTATCACTGATGGATGTATTGCATTATATGATTTTATACAGTGGATGTTTTTTATGCATTTAAGAAGTTACTTTTCTGATGGAGTATGTTTTGGGGGTATGCTTTCTTTTTTGGTATATGATCCTAGAGTCAAAATTATAGCAAAGAAAAAAAGTTTCATTAAAAGGGTATATTTCATGGGAAGAAAAACTTGTGTGGCATAATCTTTTCAAAATATTATTATTATTATTATTATTATTATTATTTTGTAAAACTAGTAAAGCAGTATTAAAATATAACTAATAATTGAAAAAAAAAATGCTGGAGACCTTAAAGCGAAAAATATTAAACTTTTGTGTTTTAAATAACAGATTTTGGATAATACATGTAATATTATTTTACTTAACAGTTACACTGCTTGTCATTTTTACTGTCACTGAATGAAATTCTTATTTGTAATTAAAATTAACACATAAAATGTGACCCTGGACCACAAAACCAGTCATAAGGTTAAATTTGACAAAACTGAGATTTATACATCATATGAAAGCTCAATAAATAAAGGTTTGTTAGGATAGGACAATATTTGACTGAGATACATCTATTTGAAATCAGAAATCTGAGGATGCAAAAAAATCAAAAAGACTGAGAAAATCACCTTTAAAGTTGTCCAAATTAGGTTCTTAACAATGCATATTACAAATCAAAAATTACATTTTGATATGTTTACAGTAGGAATTTCACAAAAAATCTTCATGGAACATGAACTTTACTTAATTTCCTAATGATTTTTGGCATAAAAGAAAAATCAATAATTTTGACCCATACCATGTATTTTTGGCTATTGCTACAAATATACCCCAGCGACGTAAGACTGGTTTTGTGGTCCAGGGTCACAAATCTGTCTCTGACTGATGAACTACATTTTCATTCTGATCTTAAAATGGCACTTTAGCAATGTTGGAATGAAATCGAATGTTAGTGTTGATTGCTGGAGTAAAGAAGGACTAAAATAACCACTGAAATGGCCCTGTTATGTTATTTTCCCCCACAGAATCGAATGGAGGAAAGCAAAGCATTGTTTAGGACGATAATAACATACCCCTGGTTTCAGAATTCATCAGTTATTCTTTTTCTGAACAAGAAGGACCTTTTGGAGGAGAAAATAATGTTTTCACACCTTGTAGATTACTTTCCTGAATATGATGGTAAGATTCTTATAAGATAACTTTATGATAGGTTGTTTTTCCAAATCTATTTCAGTCATGATTTGTTTATGTACTGATGTAGCTGATGTACTGATGGTCTTAATAAATCAGTTTATCAATTTTCATGATGCTGCTAAAACATCACTAATTGCTCATACTTCAGCTTACAAATTATTTTAAGTGAAAGCTCAGTTTCAAGATGACTAAGTTAACCAAGATCTCTCTATTTTTCTCTCTAAGGACCTCAGAGAGACGCTCAAGCTGCACGGGAATTCATCCTGAAGATGTTTGTCGACCTGAATCCAGACTCAGAAAAAATTATTTACTCTCATTTCACCTGCGCCACTGACACAGAAAACATTCGATTCGTGTTCGCCGCTGTCAAGGACACCATCTTGCAGCTCACACTGAAGGAATACAATCTAGTCTGAACAACGGTTTTGTCATTGTCTTGCCAGGTTAAAGGACTCATCAGTCTGCAGCTAGAGTCTGCCGTAATGCTGTGAGCCATTAAAGTCTGCTTTAACTGTTCGAGCAGTCGGCTGTCCCTGATCTGTAACACAAGCTGCTCACTGCTTCGTCATTATTTATTTGCACCTCAGAGCTACTTCACATGGTTCAATCTGAATGTTATTATTCCATTTTAATGAAAAATGTTATGTTTTTGAACTTTTTATTTTGTAGCAAGTTCTTTTTGGTTTTCTAGTTGTTCACATTGAGCAGTTTGCTATAAATGTTATGTAGATTTCTCCAAGTTTTATGAACATATTAATTATTTAGTGTGGTGAGGTAATTAGAAAGCAATCAAAAGTACTTCTATAGTATTGTAACATGGTATTTTACAAAGCTTAGTAGATAAGGGTCTTATTTCCAAGGCACATGCGTTGGTGAAGAATAGATAACAGTTAGTTTACATTAACATTTACATTAAAAGTGCCAAAGTTCTTCTAATGTGATTGTTTTATGTATTGCCAAACTAATAATCATACCACAGGCCCTTGCCGGTATCATTTATTTCTATACCATACCAGTTCTTTGTATTTTTTCTTTTTTCTTCATGTTCCACAACATCAAGCCTAAATGATGTGCCAAGAAAGCCGATTCCTGTGCATCCTTCTCTTAAACTACAAATGTGCCATTTGGAGATTCTCTGTAACACTTGCATACGTTTTGATTTTTCGTAATAAATTACCCGACAAATGTTCTCACGGAGCCAATGATGCTCTTACTGGTGTTGTACTGACTTGACAGTGTGGTTATTGTGATGTAATCAAGCTTTGGTCAATATTTGCAGATGTTTTTAAAGACAAATGTTTAAAGAGTATCATGTGATTAGATGCGTGTCAAACAAATGTTATGTGATGAGTCAATAGTAAAGGACCAAATTGCTGTTGTGATATTCTGAAACTTTTTTGGGGGTGAAGCTGACACATGGTTTACTTAGAATGGGCAGCACTAAATTTGGGGTTATCACTGGAACATTTTCTTTCTTTTGTTTGTCCAACAAAAGGCTACTATTTTAGAGAGCAGTATATAACGTGTATAACATTTGCTGTCCAAATAAAAAAGCATAAAACTCCAAATCATACAGTGGCCCAAAAAAGTATTTGGACACTTATGTGACCTAAAATTGCATAAATGTCACTGCAATAAACAAAATATCAAACCAAGTGGCATTTGTTTTTAAGAAACCACAAATTTTGAGCAATATAATTCACAAAAGGAAAATAAAATAGATATAAGTATAAAGTGTCCAAACTTTTAAAAACATTACATTTATATGTAAGTAAACATGCAAACCATGAAATATGAAATGTACAGTACCTCACAAAAGTGAGTACATCTTCTAGTATATCTTCTCAAGGGACAATACTATAGAAATTAAACTTGAATATATTTTAGAGTAGTCAATGTGCAGCTTGTATAGCAGTATAGATTTACTGTTCTCTGAAAATAACAACATACTGCCATTATTTTCAACAAAAGTGAGTACACCCTAAGTATGTTGTTTAACCATGCAAAGCCACATGTCCTATTTATCATGTTAATGTTTTTGTCTACTTGACAGGACCATACAAATATTGTGACAGGACTATACTATATTGTGTACCTTGTATTAGAGCAGTTAAAATTAGGTTCTTTAAGTACAATTCCCTCATACTGACCACTGGATGTTCAACATGGCATTTCATGGCAAAGAACTCTCTGAGGATTTGAGAATTAGAATTGTTGCTCTCCACAAGGATGGCCAAGGCTATTAGAGGTTCAGTAACACCCTGAAGTCAAGTTATACAGTGGTCAGGGTCATACAGAGGTTTTCCAAGATGGGTTCCATTCGGAACAGGCCTTGCAAGGGTCAAGCTAGAAGGTCAGCTTGTCAGTGCTCAGACCATACGCCACACACTGCAACAAGTCGGTTTGCATAGGTGTCGTTCCACAAGGAAGCTTCATCTGAAGCTGGCTCACATGAAAGCCCGCAAACAATTTGCTGAAGACAACCTGTCCAAGATGGACTTAAATGGTCGGTTTTCTCCGCCTGCTTAAGTGGACTTAACCTTCAAAACCAGTACTATGGCAGTATGCCCTCCTTTTCTGTATGCTCTTGGCCCTCAGCACAAGTTCTGAGGCTTTACGAATTTCTTGGGACGGTCATTAGTTGTGAGTCTGGCCCTGTTATTAAACGGCCCCTGTTAACCCTCATGGTGCTAGGGCTGATTTTCGTCGTCCCTCTAGCATAGCGAACCAACGGCCGTGCAGTGACACTGTGTTATTGAAAAATGCTTCAGTCTCGGAGAAAAAGGAGTTTTTCCCCATAGCGTCTTAAGACAAGACACAGTACTCATTCCTGTATCTCAGGGAGCCGAGGTTACGTTAGTAACCGAGTACGTTTTCCAACATGATAACGACCCCAAACTCACCACCAAGATGACAACTGCCTTGCTGAGGAAGCTGAAGCTGAAGGTGATGGGGTCGCCAAGTATGTCTCCAGACCTGAACCCAGCAACAACCTGTGCAGCTCTGGTCAATTCCATGACCAGGATGATTAAGGCAGTGCCAGATAACAATGGTGCTAACACAATATATTGACACTTCGGACAAGTTTACTTAGGGTGGACTCACTTTTGTTGCCAGCTGTTTTGACAATATGACAGATATGCTCACTGTATATAAGCAGACAACCCAGATCATCAGGATCAAGTCAGGGTCAAAACACTGTTTCACTGTGCATTTACTGAATCAGCACTGTGATGCATCCTCCTGGTGTAGTTTCAACATCTAATTTATTCTCCTCTTTTCTACCTACACTCTTAAAAATAAAGGTGCTTCACGATGCCATAGAATAACCCTTTTTGTCTAAATGCTTCCATAAAGAACCTTTACCATCTGATAAACCTTTCTGTTTCAGAAAAGGTTGTTTGTGGCGAAAGAAGTAAGAAAAATGTAAGAAAGAGATGGTTCTTTAAAGAACCTTTGACTGAATGGTTCTTTGTGGAGCCAAAAATGGTTCTTCTTTGGCATCGGTGTGAAGAACCTTTTAAAGCACCTTTATATTTAAGAGTGTATTTGTCTTTAATTATATTTTATCCATTATAATAATTTTATGGTTATTTTAAAAATCCTTTTTATGTAAAACACATTTAATTACTAATGTGCATGAAATAAACTTACCTTGCCTTTCACTGTATATTTCAGGAGACTGAAATAATTAAATTAAATTAAACTTCAATTAAACTTATTTAGTAAATTTACTTTTGTTTAGTTTAATAGTTTAATCTGTTCTGTTCTTTACTGGACTGTACCTGCTAATAAACAGTTTAATGGCATGTGTTTGTACATACTTCCTCATTCCATCCCAAAAGCATTGCATAAGTGTGCTGTAACACAAGGCACCTCTTAAATATACAGCAAGACCCACACAGCAAGAAAGCTTAAAACCTTAAAACTCAGAAACCAGTAAATATTTCTGGAAAAACCTGTATTGCAGGACCTTCCCTTTAAATGCCACAGATAACTCTCACCAGCCATGAAATTGTATTTTGCATTACTTTCATTAAAGAATGTATTTTTCTCCATGATAGTATAGTTTTTTAGCAAGTTTTTTTCTTTTTCTTTTCTCTCTGCATGTTAATGGCAAACAGCGCAGGTCATTAAGTCACTCATAGCAACGTAAACTAGATGAGCCAGTCTGTTTCTATCAAAAAACGTAATCACATGCACATACATTTTGTTCCTCATATTTTCAATTTGGGGGATGTAATGTGAGAAATATTCCACATGTGTAACGTAGCATGGAATTCTTTGGTACATTAACAAACTTGTTTATTCAAAATGTTTACAGTTTACATTGTTTTTTCTTTGTTAGTGTACTCCTCATGTCATTCCAAGCTCGTACTGAAGCATAATAAAATTACATACAGTACCACCAAAATTTACAGTGGTGGCCAAAATTATTAACACTAGTATTTTCACCAGCTAAAAAAGGTTTTAGGTCAGTTATTTCTATCTTTTGCTGTAGTGTGTCAGTTGGAAATATCAGTTTATGTTTCCATAACCATCTGGTATCTTCTCTGCCTCTGGCAGTTTCAAATCTGATAAAAGTTCTTTTTAACATTAATTTTGGCCCATTTTTACTGGCTAAAACCCCCTCTTAAACCAGTTTAAGATGAGCTGCTGGTCTTAGCTGGTTTAGGCTGATGTTAGCTGGTTTAGGCTGGCCAAGCTAGTGTTTAGATGGGCTTCCAATCTAACCATTTAAAAAGTGCCCCAAACTTCGTTAAAATCAGTCAACAAACCAGTTTTGTTTATTGGCATTTTGAGCAAGAGTTGTAAGGCTACAACAAGTTCCTTGTGTGTAACATGATCTCTAGTGTTAGCCTTAGTGGACAAGGTGCACAAGAAAGAAAGAAAAACCTGGTTAAATAATGTACTCACCCTCATGTGACGCCAAACCTTTACAACTTTCGTTCTTCTGTAAAGCATAACAAATATATTTTTAAAGATTTTTTTCCCCATACTATGGAAATCAGTGGGTACTTAAATGTTTTGATTAAACATTCTTCAGAAAATCTTTTTTTGTGTTCCGCAGAAGAATGGTACACAATTTTAAAATGGCATTATTCAGTTCTTCTGTTTATGATTCTTTTTTTTATACTTGTTTTTATTTCTAATAGAAGGTATTTGAAACTGGTGCAGAGGGAAAAAAAGGAAGCTCATGCCTTTTGTGACACAACCCACCCCATCCACTGAACAAGGAAGAAAGGTCACCTGTAAATTGCAGTACATCACGCTGGTCCTGAGGTAGGCGTGTTTTCATAGGTATTCTTGAAGACGGTTTTTAACTCTGGTGAGCGACTTGATGAATGTGTTTAGTGCCAAATACTGGAGGAGGTTCAAGCTGTTCAGGATGGGGGACTGCTGCTTGTCAGGTGAAGACAGAGAAAGCATGAGGATCCACCAAGAAATTGAGAGACAGCTTAGGATGGACAAGCGGGATTCATCCCGACAACTGAAACTTTTGCTTTTAGGTATGTGCTTTTCATTATTGTGTTTGTTTGTTTTATTTTAGGTATGTAGATTTCTATTTTTTGTGACACCTGAAAAAAATGTTCAGGTTTAGTTCAAATAATTTGAGTTGTTGAGCATCTTAAGACAATCTGAAAACAATCATTTATTGACATTAAAAGTATTATACAATTAAATTGTCATATGTTATGTACTACAGCTTTTAAACAGTATTTATTAAACTCACACTTCAAATGTTTAGATGACATATTTCCTCTGACTGTTAGCGGTCACATGCAAATATATGCAAAAGGATGTCAATAGAAAGTCATTCACTCTCACACAGGATAGCATTATTTTTTCTGTTCTGAAACCAAAATGCAAGTTAGCATGGCAAGATATTTGCAAAAAGCATGCAGGAACAGGAACAATGTGTGAATTCCTAACGTAGGATCTACCGATAAGATCAGATCCATCACATATACATGTATTAGCATCGTATAGAATATGAACAGTTATGTGTCTCGGTCAGTTTATGTACTTTACTCTATATTTTGGGTGAAATTTGTTTCTAATCTGTTGGGTCAATGCCAGTTTAATAGAAGAACAAATGATTAAGCTTATCCACTGTTTCCTTGTTTTACCCATGATAGTTATCTCCACCCTTTTAGCAAAACTCCCAATTGTCAGACCTGTCTGGCATGTAATAGATACAATCATTCACATCCAGCACTGCAATGTCAGAATGGTTTATGTGTGTGCGCGTGTGGCATCATAATTGGTTTCAGTGGTGGACAAAATTATTAGAACACTAATATTTTCACCAGCTAAAAAATGGTTTTAAGTCAGCTATTTCTATATTTTGCTGTAGTGTGTCAATAGGAAATAGAAGAAGAACTGTGGCAACATCTCCAAGATGCTTGAAGAAACCTACCTGCAAAGCTACCTGAAAAACTATGCCTGTACCTAGGGCAAAAGCTGCTTTAAACACAAAGGATGGTCGCACCAAATATTGATTTAATTTAGTTTGTTCTGTTTCTTTATGTCATTCCAGACAGACTGGATGATGATGAGATCAGATCTCTGTGTGGAGCACTGGCTGTTGTCAGACTCCTTGTGCAAATCTCACTGGATTATTAAAATTAATGGCAAAATTAATGTTTAAAAATATAAACTGATATTTCCTACTGATACACTACAGCAAAAGATAGAAACAACTTACTTGATGGTGAAAATACTTCTAATAATACTGTTCTAATAATTTTGGCCACCACTTTGTGTGTTATCAAACTCATTTGAAATTTAAAATTCAATATCAAATGTAATATAAATTAAATATATTACATTAAAAATATATAGTTTGGTGTTGTGTACTATTTGGTGTTTTCGGTACTATTTAGTATTGAAACGAATGCATTTAATGACCAAAAATTTTAAAAGTCATCAATAATCAACAATACTTATCACAATCATCTCCCAGCAAGTCATTTACAAGTTATTAACCAAGTTATTGTATTGTAGTAGACTAATTTGTTGAACAATTGTGCCTAAATATAGTTGTTTAACTATGGTTTCATATTAATACAAATCATATTCAAATTCACATTCACATTCACATCTTACTGGCAGACCATTTTGATGACACAGTCACAATGTTCGTATTCTAAGGCAAACATGCAAACTGGAAAATTCATACCATGAGTATTTGTCTACTTTTTGCGTTTCTAAAAATGAATGAGTGAACAGATAATTTTCCTTCTTATTTTTGCATGAGAATTTCTGTTGCTGAAGGTTGCTGTGAATATCTACAAAATAACAGTTTGAACAGTAACTTTATTAAGGGATAGTTTACCCAATATAGAACATTCTGTCATGTATTCATCCTTATGTTGTTACAGACTCATATGGTTAAAAGGGAGATGTTTTGAGAAATTACCAAGCTGTTTTTTTCCACCATACCAAATTTGAATATGTAAAAGTTGCACATGACGTTCGAGATAGATGAACACAAAAATCAGGAAACATGAGACAAATTCAAATTTAGCTCTATTGTCATATTGTCAGCTCTGTTGTCTCATTGTCAGCTATGTTCAGCTTAACCCCTTAACTTAACTCCCTATTTTGAACATAGACAGGAAAATGCACTATCCAAAGTTAAATGTTTATAATTCATGAACGTTTTGTAATATGATTTTGATGTACGATTTCCATGGTAATGACATTTCTGAAAATGGTTTTCAAAGGTTGAATTTTGAGATTTTAAGTTTTTAGCTGATAATTTCTTACGATTTCTAAAGCGTGATAGAGAAAAAGGCAACGAAGAAAGTCTTTTTGTGAAAAAGGTCAGAACTTCTGTTATGATGTATATGTTTTGAGGAGCGCTCTTTTCCTAAATTAATCTATTACTTTTCCTACATAATTTGTAACACAAAACAGTGGTACAATAATATGTAATATGGTGAAGTAAACTTAGGGGTCCTGTATGCGAGATGGTGACCATTAAAGGGTTACGTCAGTTCAATGTTGATTCAGTTCAGTTCAATACCTTCAATCAGTTCTTATAAGTCCAGGTTTAACTAAAATGGAAGAAATGCAAAAGCTGCAGCCATACCCCAGTGGTCTTTGAAGCTTTACTGTTGGCATTAAAGTGAATATTCATTCAAACTAAAAGCCTGTCATCATTTACTCCCCCTGATGCTGTTTGCAACACATCCGAAATGCAAAGAAATTCAAAAAGAGTTACTTAGGCTATTATGTTTAATACGATGAAACTGCGACGAGACAAAGCTGTAAAAGAAAGTTTAATTATGTAAGCTTTAAGTAAGGTTTAATTAAGGTTTAAGTAAGTCACTTACAGAAATGTAATTAAATTATTGGATTTTCATTTTTGGTTCATGTTTGGTCTTAATACTAATGATGAAACCTCTCACAAGAAACTTTTCATGTAGCTACAGTAGCCGTCTAATGCATGATGTCTCACAACAAAAACTTTCCATGTCCTTGACAGGCACAGGGGAGAGCGGGAAGAGCACTTTCATCAAGCAGATGAGAATCATACATGGCAGGGGCTACACAGAGGAGGACAGGAGGGCCTATGCCAAGCTGGTGTTCCAGAATATCTTTGTTTCCATTCACAACCTGATACAAGCCATGGAGCACCTGAACATCCCGTTTGCTGATGGAAAAAACAAAGTATGCACCAGGAATTCTGAGACAATATGTTTTAAAAGACATGTTAAAAATATTCAATAAAATAACCCCCCCTCAAAACTAAAATCTTATCTGTGTGTGTTGTAGACATATGCTGCAATGCTTAACAGTGTGATCACCGAAACAGTACAGTCAATGGAGCCTAAACATGCTGAAGCCATCAAGAGTATGTGGAAAGACCAAGGCTTGCAGAAATGCTTTGAGCGCAGGAGAGAGTTCCAGTTATCAGACTCTACCAAATAGTAAGTGCAGTGAGGATTTACTTTTGCACACTGACAAAAAGTGTTATTGTATTTTTATACCACATTTTCAATATGGCACGATAATAATTTATTTTTCCTTTAGAAATACTACATATAAGGTGCATCAGGAAAAAAGTACTTTACAAATACAAGTTTTTCTGAAGATCCAGGACTTTATAAAAATTGGGTCCCACTTTACATTAGTTGGTCTTAACTACTATGTACGTACATTTAAATTAATCATTTGGTACAATGTACTTATTGTGTACATACATGTTTTTACATTGTACTTATATTTTATTAAAAACTTATATTCAATTACATTTGTAATTAATTTCTGTAATTTCCACTGTTGACCCATCCCTTACACCCTAACCCACCCTTAAACTTACCCATACCACCAAACCTGTCCCTAACCTTACCCATATCACACCTTAATAGAAGCAAAAGTGTTTTGCAGTGCAATATGACCACATTAAATACATTGTACTTATTTTTTAATGTAAGTACATAATATTTAAGGCCACCTAATATAAAGTGTGACCAAAAATTAAATCTATAACAGATTACTGGCATATTAAAAGAGATAATGTCAATAAATAAACTAATATTTTTGAGTTCTAGGATTTTTTAATAACACAGCTATGTCATAATTATTCTGCCCCTATTCAACATTGCTGTTTTTTAGTCACTTATTTGTGTGGTGTGTTAAAATGCATATGCTTAAGTTTGTGTAGCTATTATGACAAAGTCAACAGAGCTCTCACAAAAGCTACAGCAAAGCTATAGAGAATAAATAATTTCATTACGTCTGGTGCAAAAAAAAGGCAAAACGTATGAGCAGAAGAACATCTCCATAGTCAAACATTGAAGTGGACTGGGGTGTTTTACTGTTGCAGAAAGTGGAAATGACTGTATGAAGGACTTCATGAATTCTTTGAGGTATCAGGTCATTTTGGCAAGAAATGTGATTCCTTTAGTGCAAAGACTGAAGCTAATGATCAATGGACTTTCCTGCACGACAATCATTCCAAAGTATACATCCAAACATACTTATGCTTGGTTCCAGGACCAGTCATGGAATGTTCTTAAGTCTCCAGATTTATTTGTCACTGAAAATATTTGGTTGAATTTGAAGGAAGCAATGGCAAAGTGAATACCAAAGATTATTTGTGATCTAAAAGCTTTTACAAGTGAGAATTACTCAGATTACTCAGATTAATATACTTTCTTTAATAGTGCACTGATGCTTCTCTGATGATGTTCTCTGTAGCAAAATGTCTTACAGGTCAAAGGGGGTTAAATAATTTTGATTGCAGCTGCATATGTCCAAATATAGTTGTTTAACTATGGTTTCATGTTAATACAAATCATATTCAAACCATTCACATCTTACTGGCAGACCATTTTGATGACACAGTCACAATGTTCGTATCCTAAGGCAAACATGCAAATTAGAAAATTCATACTATAAGTCTTTGTCTAGTCTCTGTGTTTCTAAAAATGACCATGAGTGAACAGATAATTTTCCTTCATATTTCTGTTGCTGAACAGTTTGAACAGTAACATGAATAAGGGATAGTTCATCCAAAATAGAAAAATCGAAGTCAGGTATTCATCTATATGTTGTTACAAACTCATAGGACTTCCTTTGTTCTGTGTAACAAAAAAGGGAGATGTTTTGAAAAATGACCAAGCTGTTTTTAGCGCCATACCAAAAATATAAAAGTTTTGAAATATGTTTTGGCTCTATATCTAATACATGCCATATCAAGTGATTAACACAGGCCACATTTCATATTTTAAATGGCATATATACAATTATGCAGCTGCATTTGCAATTCAATATAAAAGTTTCAACAAAACTTTCAGCAATATTGTGCTCTAGCAACATTAACCAAAACTATAATGCATTAGTAGTATATGTGTCACAGATACGGTCTCTGTGGCTCCCTCTGACCGTCGCCAGCGGGAACCTTCACTGGAGTATTAGAACTACTTTTCCCAGCATCCCCGTACCTGGCGCTCTCTCTTCCGGTTCCGGGTCGCCCGGGTCGCTTCCTGTTTTTCAGCCTTTTAGGAAGGCCGCGCTGGCGTGGTCTTTGCGAAGTTTTGTAGTTATGCTATAAATCCTGAGCGTTTTCATATCGGACTGCTTACCCATTGCCAACCGGACTGTTTATCCTTTGATTGAACATTTGCCGCCTGCCTTGTATCGACCCACGCCTGTTATTCGGACTATCCCTTCTGCTCGCCGCCAGCCCCGATCTTCTGCCTGGACTCTGATAAACTCTTCCGGTCTGTCTACGTTGTCCCTGTCTGCTGTTATCGACCCCTGCCTGTTAACTTTGTGTCTGTCTAATAAACTGTTGCAAATGGACCTAACGTCTCTGGATTCCCCCATGACTTCATCACAGAAAACTTCGCCGCTAATGGATCCAGCGACAGTTCAACAGATCACCACGGAGCTATCAGCTCAAGCATCGGTTTTGTCCGTGCACCAGACCCAGCTGGAGAAACTCACCAAGGTAACCGAGCAGTTGGCTCAGATGTTACAGGGTTTCCAAATACCTTCGGCTCCGATCGCTCAACCTGCTGTCGTTCCCCCTCCCACGCCTCCGCCCGCTGTTCAGGCCCCGATTGCCAGTCCCTGTTTGGCTTTTCCGGAGAAGTTTGACGGAACACCAAGTAAGTGCAAGGGCTTCCTTCTACAATGTTCTCTCTTCGTTAATCAACAACCACACCTGCATCCTAATGACGAAGGAAGAATTGCGTTTGTGTGTTCGCTCCTCTCTGGAAGAGGTCTGGATTGGGCTACTGCGGTCTGGAGAGTTGACCAGCCCACTTTCCCCTCATTTGCTGCTTTCCTACAGTGCTTCAGAGAGGTGTTTCAGCCCAGCTCAGAGAACAGCGAGGCAGGAGAACAGATTGTGTCGCTGCGTCAGGGTAAAAGGACCGCCGCTGACTACGCACTGTCCTTCAGAACTCTTTCGGCGCAGAGTGGTTGGAACGACGAGCCTCTCAAATTACATTACCGCAGGGGACTCAACTCTGAGCTGCAAATGGAATTGGCCTGTCGAGATGAGGGGCTCTCACTGGACCAGTACATCGATTTCTCTATCCGAGTCGACAACATTATGAGAGCTCGCAGGCCCAATCGACCAGTCACCTCCCAACCACCTCACTGCTGAAGCTCCCCCCGAACCAATGCAACTGGGAAGGACCAAGATCTCCACTGAGGAGAGAGAGAGACGACTCAGGGGCAATCTCTGTCTATATTGTGGAAAAGCTGGACACATCCGGGCAACCTGTCCTACAAGACCACCTCGTCCACCCACCTCGGTGAGAAAGATCCTGTCTCCTCTTAACAGATGTGAAATTCCAGTGAGATTACTGTATGATGGAAATGCTGTTAATGCCACGGCTCTGATTGACTCGGGAGCCGCTGGTAACTTTATAGACTCAGGCTTCGTAAACAGTAATCATCTTCCCATCCTCTCTTGTGTCCCTCCTGTGGCAGTGGCAGCCCTTGACGGGCGACCATTAGGATCCGGACGGATAGACAATACCACCCAGGACATCACGCGGTGTATAGAACCATCCCATCAGGAAACCATCCGGTTTTTCATCATATCTTCTCCACAATCACCCATCATCCTCGGATTCCCCTGGCTCAACCTGCACGAACCCATCATTTCATGGACTCAGGGCTCCATTACTCACTGGTCATCTCACTGCAAGGAACATTGTAAGCTGCCTCCTCACTCGTCTGTCTCCCCTGTACGACCCATCTCCGGGGAAAGCATACCCACGTCTACCAGGACCTGCTCGAGGCCTTCAGTCGATCTAAAGCCACCAACTTACCACCCCATCGTGCAGGAGACTGTGCCATCGACCTGATCCCAGGTTCCACGCCACCTAGGGGACGCAACTTTCCTCTATCTCAACCTGAATCTGAGGCTATGAATAACTACATCCAGGAGGAGCTGGCCAAGGTATTCATTCGTCCTTCCACCTCACCCGCCTCGGCCGGATTCTTCTTCGTGAAGAAGAAGGACGGAGGTCTCCGTCCATGCATAGACTATCGGTCCCTCAATAACATCACTGTAAAGTACCGATACCCACTTCCACTCGTCCCGTCAGCCCTGGAACAGTTACGGACAGCTAAGATCTACACGAAGCTGGATCTACGCTCCGCCTACAATCTTGTCCGCATCCGGGAGGGGGATGAGTGGAAGACCGCCTTCTCTACCACGTCAGGGCACTACGAGTACCGGGTTATGCCCTTCGCCCTGGCCAACAGTCCATCCTACTTTCAGGCATTCATAAATGAAGTGTTCCGTGACATGCTCAACCGCTGGGTGATTGCCTACATAGACGATATCCTGATTTATTCCGACACCTACGCTGAACATGTCCAATACGTCCGGGAGATACTCCAACGTCTCATCCAGCATCAGTTATACGCTAAGCAGGAGAAATGTGAGTTTCATCAGGAGAAAATTACCTTTCTAGGCTATGTCATCAGCAGTGAAGGAGTGGCTATTGATGAGAGTAAGGTGGAGGGAGTACGCAACTGGCCCAGGCCCAAAACATTAAAGGAGCTTCAACGATTCCTGGGATTCGCGAACTTCTACTGCCGCTTTATCCGCCACTACAGCACCTTAGCTGCCCCTTTGACGTCTATGGTCAAGAAGGGTAATGTTCATCTCACCTGGTCACCTTCTGCCATTCAAGCCTTTAATGACCTACGTCAGAGGTTCACCATAGCCCCCATTCTTCATCACCCCGATCCCAACAGACCCTTTCTTGTAGAGGTGGACGCTTCCAGCACAGGCGTGGGTGCCGTACTCTCACAACGGCAGGGTGAGCCTCCCAAGACCTTTCCATGTGCCTATTTCTCTCACAAGTTGAGTCCGTAGAGAAACTACGATGTGGGCAATCGTGAACTGCTGGCAATCAAGTCGGCGTTAGAGGAGTGGAGACACTGGCTGGAGGGAGCAAAAGACCCATTTACCGTACTCACGGACCACAAGAATCTGGAATACCTTCGTTCAGCTAAGGTCCTCAATCATCGCCAGGCCAGATGGGCACTCTTCTTTACTCGCTTTCAGTTCCAAGTGACCTACAGACCCGGATCCCAGAACACCAAGGCGGACACTCTGTCCCGCATCTATGAGCCCGAACTTTTCACCACCGCCCCTGAAACCATACTACCTACATCCCTGATTGTAGCTCCTGTCACATGGGATATCATGACCGAAATTGCAGAAGGTCAAGCAAGTGATCCCACTCCGGAGAACTGCCCTGTTACACTCACCTATGTCCCTGAGGATCTCCGAACACGAGTTCTCTCTGAGGTCCATTCTCTCCCTAGTTCTGGTCACCCGGGTATCGGGGCCACTCTTCAACTGCTCCGCAATCGCTTCTGGTGGCCTTCTCTACGCTCCGACACGTTGCCTATGTCAAGAACTGTAGAGTATGTAATACCTCCAAGGTCCCTCGACAACTACCCGCTGGCCTTCTTCAACCGCTACCCGTGCCTCAACGCCATTGGTCCCATATAGCCATCGATTTCATTACTGACCTTCCACCTTCCAACGGTTTCACCACCATCCTCTCCATCGTGGATTGCTTCTCAAAGAGTTGCAGGTTCGTTCCTCTAAACAAGCTACCCACTGCCATGGAGACTGCCGAGATTCTCTGTAACTCAGTGTTCAGATTCTACGGGCTACCTGAAGACATTTTGTCAGACCGCGGACCCCAGTTCACCTCTCGTCTCTGGTCCAACTTCTTCGGTCTCCTTGGGGTTAACCTCAGCCTCACCTCCGGCTACCATCCGGAATCCAACGGTCAGGCAGAGAGATTGAACCAGGAGTTGACCCGCTTCCTATGCTCCTACTGCTAGGACCACCAGGTGGATTGGAGCTGTTTCCTCTTCTGGGCAGAATATGCACAGAATTGCATACGTAAACCAACCACTAACCTCACTCCCTTCCAGTGCACTATAGGCTTCCAACCTCCTCTATTCCCCTGGACAGGGGAGCTATCTGATCTGCCCGCGGTCAACTCCTGGTTCCAACGCAGCGAGGAGGTCTGGAATCAGGCCCACGTCCATCTTCAAAGAGCGGTCCGACGGACGGAGACCCAGGCCAATCGCCGGCGCCGGCCCAACCCTCCGTATCAGCCAGGCCAATGGGTGTGGCTCTCGACCCGGGACCTCCAACTACGACTACCCTGCAAGAAGTTAAGCCCCAGGTACGTGGGTCCTTTCAAGATAATCAAACAGATTACTCCTGTTTCGTTCCGTCTAGAATTACCCGCAGAATATCGTATCTCACCCACTTTCCATGTCTCTCTGTTCAAGCCTGCTGGCCAACCCGGGAGGAGTGGAGAACCTAGAGGAGAACGTAACCCAGGGACCTCCCCCCCTCATCATTGACGGCGAGGAGGCGTACCGGGTCAACTCCCTCTTGGACTCCTGACGCCGGAACGGTCGTCTGCAATATCTGGTCGATTGGGAGGGGTTCGGTCCCGAGGAGAGATCCTGGGTCACGGCTGAGAACATCCTCGACCCCTCCCTAACTGCTGAGTTCCATAACACGCATCCAGATCGGCCAGCTCCCCGTGGACGGGGCAGACCTCGGCGTCGGGTCCCTTTGACCGTCGCCAGCGGGAACCTTCACCGGAGTATTAGAACTACTTTTCCCAGCATCCCCGTACCTGGCGCTCTCTCTTCCGGTTCCGGGTCGCCCGGTTCGCTTCCTGTTTGTCGGCCTTTTAGGAAGGCCGCGCTGGCGTGGTCTTCGCGAAGTTTTGTAGTTATGCTATCAATCCTGAGCGTTTTCATATCGGACTGCTTACCTGTTGCCAAACAGACTGTTTATCCTTTGATTGAACATTTGCCGCCTGCCTTGTATCGACCCACGCCTGTTATTCGGACTATCACCGCCAGCCCCGATCTTCTGCCTTGACTCTGATAAACTCTTCCGGTCTGTCTACGTTGTCCCTGTCTGCTGTTATCGACCCCTGCCTGTTAACTTTGTGTCTGTCTAATAAACTGTTGCAAATGGATCTAATGTCTCCGGATTCCGTCATGACTTCATCACAATATGACTTATGACATTCTTTGACAGCAAAATTTTGGCAAAAATCATAATAATTTCATAGTGTACAACAGTGAAAGTGGCTTGACGTGTAGGCAAGTATGGTAACCCATATTCAGAATTTATCTAGTGTATTTATTCCATCCAAATTCATTGGTTTGATTCAGGGAATTCATGAACTGATAAAATGTATGCAACACAAGTCGTTTTTTACGTTAGTACTCAATCAAGCATTTTACTACAGATCTGTGGATTGAGAAAATAATTATGAAATATGCCATGTTAATTAAAAAAATATGTATAGCTTTATCATATGAAATCAAAACATTCCTTTATTTTGTGTTTGGTGAATTTTGCTGACCATTTAGGCTTTTGGACAAACTTTCACAGTTTCTCAAAGTCTGATTTATTTCTGTTCAGTTACCTGGATGAAATTGACAGAATATCTGCAGCCTTTTACTTGCCGACTGTTCAGGATATTCTGCGAGTCCGAATTCCAACCACAGGCATCATTGAGTACATCTTTGACCTCCAGACAGTAATATTCAGGTAACTCTTTATATAATCATATGGTGGTGTGAAGATGGATGACTTACTCTTTCCCATTTCTAATTAAAACCTCTTGTTTTTGTAGAATGGTTGACGTTGGAGGCCAAAAGTCAGAAAGACGGAAGTGGATCCATTGTTTTGAAAGTGTTACTTCCATCATCTTCCTGGTGGCTCTGAGCGAATACGATCAGGTCTTATATGAGTGTGCGAATGAGGTTTGTCACTTCCTTGCAATGTCTTAGTAGTTTTTCTGAGTTGAAATTTAGCATCGTTACATCATGGGTGATTCAGAGTTGTTCATTCTGTTGATGTGATATTATACCTCCCCAGAACCGCATGGAAGAGAGTAAGGCACTTTTTAAGACAATCATCTCCTACCCTTGGTTCCAGGAGTCCTCTATCATCCTTTTTCTCAATAAAACAGACATCCTGAAGGAGAAGATCTTAAAGTCACATCTTGTAGACTATTTTCCACAATACAAAGGTTGGAGTGCAAAAAACACAACATAAAATCCTTTTCTTAACAAACATTTTTCTCTTATTTTTCTCTGAAACAACACATTTACATGAGAAGCAAAACAACATAAGAGTTGTTTTCACACAGATAATTTGTCTTACCAAACTGGCATATTTATCACTTGTTTCAGGTATAAAAACTGTAAAAACTTTAGTGAACTGAAAAATCAGTACAGTGAAACAGTGCTATTGTATGAAAAAGCCACTGACTAATTGTATTTTATGCTGTTTTTTCTAATGAAAAATATATTTGTGTCATTTATTGCAGTAAACATACTACTGTGCTGTTTTGGGGAAGCTATTTCAAAAGCAATGAATAAATAATAAAATATAATGAATAGGGATGCACCGATATGAATCGGCCGATCATGCTTGCGCGTTTTGTCAGTAAATCCAGTTCTGTAATCAGCGGTAAATGCCATCAGGTGCGTGATTTCATGTTGAGCCGTATATACTACACACAGCCGTTGTTTACCGACGAGCTGCGCAAATCAATGTTCATTATCAGTGTGAATGTGCGCAGCTCGTCAGTAAACAACGGCTGTGTGTAGTATATACGGCTCAACGTGAAATCACGCACCTGATGGCATTTAACGCTGATTACAGAACCGGCTTTACTGACAAAACGCGCAAGTTATCGACCGATACATATCGGTGCATCCCTAATAATGAATATGTACAGTATGTTAGTTTACTACAAAAGTCTGTTATCGTTCCTCACCCACATGTTGTTGCAAACCCATAAGATTTTGGTTAATCACAAATGAAGGTATTTTTAATATTGTTTTATCATTTTTGTCCAACCAAAAGTTTCATGCATCCAAAAAAAAAAAACAAAAAAAAAAAACTTTCTCCCCAACAGTGTGTTTGCTTATCGCTGAACTTTTCTGAAATTATGAAATTTATGTTATCTGCTCATTCCACAGGCCCTAAAAACGATGCAGATGCCGCAATGAAGTTCATCTTGAGTATGTATGAGGAGCAGAACTCGGACACACATAAAAGCATCTATGCACATTTCACCTGTGCAACCGACACTGAAAATATCCGCTTTGTTTTTGACGCAGTGAAGGACACCATTCTGCGGAACAACCTGTCTGACTTTAACCTAGGTTAATGGCAAAACTGCTTTATACATATATCTACATTGAATGTTTTTCACCTCTGATTCAGTGAAAATTTTAATGTGATCTGTGTGTGAGAACTGGGATTATGGCAAAGTGCATTCTGTGAATTTAGCATGTAGCCTACTTGCACTGGTGGATTTTAAAGGGAGAGACCACCCAAAAAAGAAATATCTAATTGTGTATTTTGCTGAAGAAAATCATGCAGGTTTGGAAGAATGTGAGTGTGATGAATAAATGATAACATAATTTTCATTTTTGGGTGAATTGTCCATTTAGCTGTTGTTATTAGGGACAATACAGTTGATGTCAAAAGTTTACATACACCTAATGCTAATTATTTTACCAAATAAAGAGGGATCATACAAAATGCATGTTATTTTTTTATTTAGTACTGGCCTGAACAAGATATTTTACATAAAAGATGCTTACATATTTATATGTTTACATAGACTTGATTCTTGATACTTTTTTAATACCGTGTCCTTACCATAATTATCCACAGCGTTTTTTTTTTAGTTTGTTTAGTGCTAGTTGTTCATGAGTCCCTTGTTTGTCCTGAACAGTTAAACTGCCCCACTGTTCTTCAGAAAAATCCTTCAGGCCCCACAAAGTCTTTGGTTTCTCAGCATTTTTGTGTATTTGAACCCTTTCCAACAATGACTGTATGATTTTGAGATCACACTGAGATCCTTTACCTCACTGTGAAAAGATGGATCTCAAAATCATACAATCATTGTTGGAAAGGGTTCAAATACAAGAACAGCGGGCAGTTTAACTGTTCAGGACAAACAAGGGACTCATGAACAACTACCACTGGAAAAAAAAAAAAAAAACAGCTGTGGGTCATTCAGGTAACAACACAGTATTAAGAATCAAGTGTATGTAAACTTCTGAACGGGGTCATTTTTATAAATTCATCTATTGTTTTCTCTTCTGGACTTGTAAACACCTTTTATGTGAAATATCTTATTCAGGTCAGTACTAAATAAACAATAACATGCATTTTGTATGATCCCTCTTATTTTGGTAAAATAATTAACATTTAGCACGTTCTGCAAGGTTCTGCAAGGTGTGCAAGAATAGAATAGAATAGAATAGAATAGAATAGAATAGAATAGAATAGAACAACCCAAAAATCAATTCAATAATTATTATCAAATGGCCCTGTCATCTTCCCATCCATAACCTATTAATAAACTTCAAACCTACAAACCCTAAATTTGTGGTATGAAGTAAACGGTAGGCTGCATTTTCATTGACACTTCATGTGGCCATCTTAGTAAATATCTGCCATATTGTATTCTATTTCTACACAAGATTTGAATGAAATATGAATTATAACAGGCTGGCATAAAATACAGACTTTGAATCCAATGCAAATCAACTGTAGCCACTGTCTTTGCTATTCAAATAGTCTCTCTACCACTGACATAGATACAAGAATGATACTTCAGTCCAGATAGTTTCTAGTCTTTAGTTCCTAAAACACATTAGTACGTATTCACTCTATGTATAGTTACAATTTCTAGTGTGGCTACTGTATGTATGGTCACAACTTATAGTGCGATTCTGTACGTAGAAGCTAAAATGATATGTCACACTTTAGTATGTCATTATAATTCTATTTATTTATGCAATACAATGTTAGTGAGCCAAAATAAAACTGATTGCATATCAAATGCATTTTAAGACTTAATTCCGTCAAGCAGTGATTAAACATGCCATCCTACTTTTTGACAAGCAAAAACAACGGAAAATTGTTTATTATATACATGTTGTTGCAGGAATACATCACAAACATCATAAGATCAACATTCAGATGTTTTTTTTTTTTGGACAATTGATCTGATCTTCAAAGTGACATCAGAGTCATGGTCATATGTGATCACATAGCAACTCAGCTGGTGTTAACACAAATTTTCTTGTATTATTTATACATTTTTAGTAACAAAAGTGGACAGAATAAATAATGTAGCAATTAGACTCTGAGTAAGCAAGATAATAAGCAAGATTCCATTCCTTTTCTACCAGAAGTCTGTTCATGTGCACAATGTTACAGTTCTGTATTAAATATTTGTAAATAATCATGATTAAAAGATTTTCACTGTGAATCCAAAAAGCATTTTAATGTGCATATGTGTGTGTGTTTGACCGTTGAGATTGTTCGACAGAGCTAAAGAGTGAATCTGTAACTCCAGCTGTGATTTATAACTTTACACTTAATTATGTCAGGTGTGGCACAGTTGCCGTAGTGATGAACATTGGACCAAACACTTTCTGAGTAAGAGGTCATAGAGCACCTCCCATTGCTTCCTTTTACACGTACAAGAAACTTGCAACAGAAAGCTGGTGAGTAGCTGAACACACAACACGGTTCTCTCAACACTGTGAGAATTTTAAATTATAGAACATGACAAATCATAATAGTAATAGGTTTGAGTACATTTTACCTTGTGGTTTCAGGCGTAATATGTTTAATGGACACATAGACAGGGCAGATCCAACATAGTGAATCTTTATGGTTGATCAAGCTAATGATCACCTGAGAGCGTAAAGCTCTATTTACAGTATAAAGCACAGTGAAGTTGAAAACATCTTGAAAAAATTTGTCTTTTTCCACAAATTTTGTATGTATGTAAATTGTACAATATCCAAGGTACACATTTCTAGTAACTGCAGTTAATTCATATATTACAGTGACACATTGTTGCCACACACATATTATTTTTTCCACTCAATTATTTCGTAATAACGATATCTTATGTCATTTTAGCGTTATCTTTTCTCGTTAAAACGACGTCTTTCCCGTATTAACGAAATGTTAAGTTGTTAAAACAACATAATTATCTTGTTAAAACGACATCTTTCGTTAAAACGACATCTTTTCTTGAAAAACAAGATATGTTGTTAAAACGACACAGTCCTGACATAAACGAGGATCTGCAGGACGAATAATAGAAATATACTGTTTTAAATGTATTTTAATGTTACAGTGATGCATTGCTGGCACACACATATTATTTTTTCCACTCAATTATGTCATAATAACGAGATCTTACGTCATTTTAAAGACATCTTTTCTCGTTAAAATTACATCTTTTCTTGTAATAACAAGATGTTATGTCGTTAAAACAACATAGTTATCTCATTAAAACGCTCTGGTTACTCACATAACCTCGGTTCCCTGAGACTGCTTATGGGGAAACTCCGGTTTACTCCAATACTGAAGCCTGATTTGTGGAGCCGACTGCTATATAAGTCGTCAAAAAGCACCATTTCATCAGAATCAAACGACTGAAGTGACAGCCATCGATTTGTGTGCAACTTTAGCACAGCAGCTTACGCAGTGCTCTTTCCCTTATCTCAGGGAACCGAGGTTACGTGAGTAACCAGGGATGCGTTTCCCGTACAACGACATAACTCGCTGGTTAACCTCCATAGTACGATGCATCGTTGTGGAAACGAACTAACTAGTCACGAGTGTTTCCCGAACACGGCCGCATCTCCGTCGTTTGAACCACATTAGTTCAACAACTTAGGGCCGTTTTTAATGACGTCACCGAGTAATAACTTCTGCTATTTAACTGATTAGGGTCTCTCAAAAATGCAGCTATATTGAACATGGAACCTAATGACTAATTTACTATTTTTGTTCCCTGTCATTTCGCTTTATTTGATGTTTGATTCATTGCGCGTTCTCTCTTACGTCACACTCCGGGGTTCCCTCAGGCATTTGTGCACATGCGCACTATTCATAAACAACGCTTATAAAGGACGCACAAAAATACATAGAGTAAAACGCATTTATTTTTAGATAAAATTGAGGATATAGATTTTACTGCGTGTTAGCTTGCAAACTGTGACCAAGAACATAATTTATTAAGCCCACATGTGTTACTAAGAAGCAACGATGCTTCTAACCACAGGTCGAGAGCTGTAGTTCCAACCAAGTAAGTTTGTGACGCTGTTTGCGAATGTTCGTTTGAACTATGGTGTTGGGAAACACCCAATCGTTGAACTATGTTGGTAATGACGGAACTTGCGACCATAGTTGGCTAACGATGCTTTTGGGAAACGCACCCCAGAGCTACCAAGAGACCCGAGGGTAACCTGATGCTGATGATACACTGGACAACTTTTTGAGCAATTTTATCGGGCAACTTTTTTTGAGCAATGTTGCTTGGGCACTTTCTCATTGAGAATGGGTAAAACATTCCTATCTGGAAAATTTAGATCTGTTGTGGGCTCTGTATCACACCTGGCTGCCTCTTTACGGCAACATTTGCCAAAGTTGCCCAGCAACATTGCTCAAAAAGTTGCCCAGTGTATCATCAGCATGAGGTCTACTTAACCTAACTCCACCCACCCAGAGGGGGGGTTAAAGCAGGGAATTAAGCGGATAAAACCCGCCCCTGCAAGGCAGGAACGTACAGATTGTGGAATCTAATAAAGGTAGACTTGATTAGACTCCTGTCGAGCGGCCAGACATGAAGGCTCCACAGTTCTGGCTGGGGATGCCAAATCTTGCCCTGCGCTTGCGAGAGAAAGTCTCTCCTCAGTGGTATCTGCCACGGTGCTGCGGACAGCAACTGAGCCATCTCTGGGAACCAAACCTGGTTCCTCCAGAGGGGGGCCACGAGGAGGAGAGAGCATCCCATTTCCCTGACTCGCCTGATAACCTGGGCCAGAGCATCCCGTATCTTTCAAAAATAGGTTGGGCAGTGACAGTTGTCTTTGGCAGCAAAGAGGTCGACCTCTGCCTTGCCGAAAACTGACCAGATTTTCTGAACTGATAGAGGGTGCAACCTCCATTCTCCCAGGGCTATGTTGTTCCTCGACAACATACCTGCTCCCTAGTTTCAATCACATGAACCGCTCGTATTGAGTTTTTTCTGTGCCCACAACATTTGGATTGAGTCTATGACTGTACCCAGAAAGGAAATTCGTTGTCTGGGAGTCCAACAACTATTGGCCAGGTTGATTTTCAACCCTAAACACTCCAGGTGGTTGAGCAGTAACGACCTGTGAGCGATCAGTTGGCGTTCTGAGTCGGCTAGTAGTAGCCAGTCGTCTAGGTAGTTCAGTACACAAATTCCCATCTGTCTCAGAGGTGAAAGAGCCGCGTCCACGCACGTCGTAAATGTGCGGGGGGCCAGGGACAGTCCAAAAGGAAGGATTGCATACTGATAGGCCACTCCCTCGAAAGCGAACCTCAAGAACGGTCTGTGACCGGGCGCTATCTGGATATGAAAGTACCCGTCTTTCAGATTCATAGACAGAAACCTGTCCTCGGGGCGAATTTGTGCGAGGATCGGTTTCAAAGTCAACATTCTGAACGGCTGTCGCATGAGAAGAATTAGTCTGAGTCTTTCTTTGGGGCGAGGAAATAACAGTCCAAAAGGCCTATCAGCTGTAAAAGCCTGACTCTCTGTTCACTAGGGGGACCGTTTCCACGGCGCCCTTTTCAAGCATTGTCTGCACTTCGGCCCGAAGAACATGTGATTCATTGTCCAGTACTAAAGTCTGCACGACACCTCTGGACAAAGGTGGCCTGCAAGCGAACTGAAGCGAGTAGCCTCGTTCCACAGTTTTTAGAACTCAATCTGACACACCGGGAATGGCTTTCCAAGCCAACAGCTGAGCGGCAAGACGTTCTAATTTTATTGATGTTTCATGCTCGCCGACCATAGAGTATTTTTGGAAATGACATTATTACAAAAGTACATTGCCTGAAGGGGACGCAATGACATGTGTGGGTGCAAGAAGAGGAGATTTGCTCTTTATAGTAAGTGGGTCCGCTATCACAGCGGTAGTTTGAGGCACACGCTGCCCTGGCAGGACGTGCCTGATCAGAAATCCTCTGCCACTCAGAGGCATTCGAAGTGACAGGGAACAAATGCAAGCTTTCTTTAAGGGGATTTCGGCGTCTGCGAGAATTTGCACCCTCCTCTTCCTCTCTGCACGCATATCAGGATGGTTTCTGAGGTTCAGGTTCCAGTACTACGTGAGGGCGGGGACCTTGGCGCTCTGGAAAGGGATACTTCCTGGCCGTTTGGGGGCGCTGTTGTAGGCCAGGCTCCGGCTTTTGCGAGAGCTGAGTCTGCACCGGCTTTGCAGGCTGCAGGGTGGACGCTGTTGTTGGGCGACTTGAAACAGCCACCGCCCTTGGACGTTTAGGCAGGAAGTGGTGCAGCGCTTGCGAGACGTCTTCTGTGCCTCCGTGAAACGCTCCATGAAACTGTCCACAGCGGGGCCGAACAGACCTTTTGGCAAGATCGGAGAATCGAGGAAAGCCATCTTCTCAGCGTCCCTGATCTCCGTAAGGTTCAGCCACAGGTGGCGCTCCAGCAAACACCAAGTTGGCCATGGCCTTCCCCACCGTGTGAGCCTTTGCCTTGGTAGCACGCAAGGCCAGGTCCGTCGCAGTGCACAGCTCGCTGAAAGTACCCAGATCTCGGCCAGACTCGTCCATATCATAGAGAAGTTTGGCTTGAAAGACTTGAAGTACAGACATCGTATGCTGGGCCGAGCAAGGGCAGAGAGAAAAGATGTTGTTTTAACAAGAAAACATCCAGTTATTTTGAGAAAAGATGTTGGTTTAACGAGAAAAGTTGTTAAAACAACATAAGATTTCGTTAAAACAACATAAGATCTTGTTATTACGACATAATCAAGTGGAAAAATGCGTCATCGTAAATACTGTATTTTCAGAAAGATTTGGAATATTTGTCCTCTCCCATAATTTGTCACTACCGAAACACAATAATATATAACTTAATAAGAAAGGTTATATTGACTTATTAAGATTTTGCTTACATCTTCCTCATAAATATATTTTTCTTTTTTACTAAAAAGTTTGACAGGTAAGTCAATAGCAATTACAATTTTACCAATATTTCAAGTGTAATTTATGGGATTTGTTGTATTTTGAGTCCAATCTTTCTTTGTAAAAGACAAAGTTAACCGTATTGACTTCCAAGGTAAGGATTCATTGGTTTGAATATACATCGAACCAAACATTATCATAACTTCTTAGTTGATAATTTAAAATACTTTATTTTTGACAAAACATCCCCTGTTTTGGTCTTGACTGCACATTTTTGGTAGTGACAGTAATGTTTTGGTAAAGACCACATACAGAATTTTAACCCACATACTAAAACATTACTAAAGCATATTAAATGCAAAAAGTTTGCATAACTGTACTAAAGTTTTCTTTATTTCTTTATAAAGTTTATTTATTACAATGATGACATGTTACGGTTGTAACTGTTACGGTAGATTGCTGATATTTTAAATATCATTTTAATACAAAAAAAAAAATAATGTATGAGTAGTTACACTGTTGTACTGTAGAACTGTGGAAAAGTTACAAGTAGTGGAAAATATGAAATGGAAAGCATCATAATTTACACTTTCCCTTATATTTCTTAACATTAATCATAACATAAAGTCATTCTAATTACAGTTTGATTGATCCTGTCCAGACATAATGGTTAATTTACTACCAATACTACCATGATGTAACAACAATAATAATAATATCAATTAGAATTTTTTATAATATCATTATTTTGTCACAATACAGTAACAAATACATTTTCTCACATAATATCTTAGTGGTCCTTATGCTTCTACACACATTTTTTTTTTTTGATGATGTGAATATTATTTGCTTTTTTTATGCAGTTTTTTTCTTTTAACTTTGGGGTGAAAAATTAAGCTGACATTCAATTAAATTCAATTCAAGTTTATTTGTATAGCGCTTTTCACGATACAAATCATTGCAAAGCAGCTGTACAAAAAATTTTGGTTTCTACAATATATTTAGTAGCTTACTAGTGGTGACTACTGTATGTCAAGTTGATGTACATATGGCATAGATGTATGTTAAAATCAATAAAGATGTAATCATGATCATGATTATGTGTATCAAACTTGTAGCAAACTTGTTCCTAGTTACCACAGGATGTCAATCTAGATTTAAACATAGAGAGTGTGTCTGAACCCCGAACGTTATCTGGGAGGCTATTACAGAGTTTGGAAGCCAAATGCGAGTAATATTTTGTAACTGGCAGAGTTAGTGACACACACACACACACACACACACACACACACACACACACACACACACACACAAAGTAAATTACAATATTTGTCAGCTACCATTAGTACCCTTTGTGAAAAAAAGTGTGCCTAATCCTCCTTCAAACATGGCGAGTTGAGTTGATGCCAAAGAGCTCGGTTTTGGTCTCATCTGACCACAACAATTTCACTCAGTTCTCCTCTGAATCATTCAGATGTTTATTGGCAAACTTAAGACGGGCCTGTACATGTGCTTTTTTTGAGCAGGGGGACCTTGTGGGTGCTGCAGGATTTCAGTCCTTCACGGCGTAGTGTGTTACCAATTGTTTTCTTGGTGACTGTGGTCCCAGCTGCCTTTAGATCATAGGCAAGATTCTCCCCTGTAGTTCTGGGCTGATTCCTCACCGTTCTCATGATCATTGAAACTCCACAAGGTGATATCTTGCATGAAGCCCCAGACCAAGGGAGATTGACAGTTATTTTGTGTTTCTTCCATTTGCAAATAATTGCACCAACTGTTGTCACCTTCTCACCAAGCTGCTTGGCAATTGTCTTGTAGCCCATTCCAGCCTTGTTTAGGTCTACAATCTTAGGTCTTTGCCATGGTGGAGAGTTTGGAATCTGATTGATTGATTGTTTCTGTGGACAGGTGTCTTTTATACAGGAAGTAAACTGAGATTAGGAGCACTCCCTTTAAAAGAGTGCTCCTAATCTCAGCTCGTGACCTGAATAAAAGACACCTGGGAACCAGAAATCTTGCTGATTGATAGGGGATCAAATACTTCAATATTTCAATTATTAAAATGCAAATCAATGCATAAATGCATTTTTGTGGGGGAATTTTTGTTGTTATTCTGTCTCTCACTGTTCAAATAAACCTACCATTAAAATTACAGACTAATTATTTCTTTGTAAGTGGGCAAACATACAAAATCAGCATTGAATTTCAGAGACAATAAACTTATAAAATTGCGTATAGTGTTAGGCTACTTACTAAGTCCTCCTTGGGTGGGTAAAAAAAGCACTTAAAAGTTCAGCTATTTGCATTTAATATCCCTGTTAAAAATAAATAAATAAGCGAAAACCAGCATAAACTGGTTGGCTAATCTTAGCTGGTTTAAGATGGAAGTAGCTGGTTTTAGCTTCCAGCCTGGCCAAGCTGGTTTTTGCTGGTTGGCCAGCTGGTCTCCTAGCTTGATTAGTTAAAAAAGCAGCCTAACCCCTCCAAAACCAGCCTGCTGACCAACTACGACCAGGCTGGACAACCAGCTAAAACCAGCCAACCACCTTAGGCTGGTTTTAGCTGTTTTTTTTTTTTTTTGTTTTGTTTTTTTAGCAGGGATAAATGTAAACTACTTAAGTGTTTTAAAATATTACATTAGGTATGCACCTAAGTATATTCTATTACAGTGCAATATTTACCTAATAAGTCTACTTTTTAAAAGTTTGCTAAAGTGTACTTTTTCAGAAGGGGACATTAGGTTTACACTCTTAAAAATAAAGGTGCTTCAGAAGGTTCTTCAAGCGATGCCATAGAAGAACCATTTTTGGTTTCACATAGAACCATTCAGTCAAAGGTTCTTTAAAGAACCATTTTTTGCTTACCTTATAATCTTATAATCTGAAGAACCTTATTTGCCACAAAGAACCATTTGTGAAACAGAAAGGTTCTTCAGATGTTAAAGGTTCTTTATGGAACCATTTAGACAAAAAAGGTTCTTCTATGGCATCGCAAAGCACCTTTATTTTTAAGAGTGTATAGGGCTCCAGTTTATTCAATGAACTCACTTGCCGATGACTCACCAGCAGCTCTAATGGGCTCTGGGAAAATGCTCAAGCCTCATTCATGGTTCTTTACTCATCTGCACAGTCGGACTCACTCACAGTTCACCTGTGTGCAGTCAGACCCATCAGCTTCACTTATCCTCACAGGAGTGCTGCTGCTGAGTCTCACTCATTTGTATCTCCAGCTCAGGGCGGAGAGAACAGCCTCACGCCCTTATTTGGTGCTTGACAGGGTCACATGACCACAAAATGGTGGAGGCTCTCGGCAGTGGGTGAGCCGAGCATCCCTGACGCTGAAAGATACAGGCACACATCCATGATCTGAAACCCAGGACAGGAGACAAAACTGTGCCTCAGCTGTGGTGGTGAGTGCACTATGGGTAATTCTATCAGGGGATGAAGGAAGGCATGTTGTTATTTGAAACCCTAAGCATTGAGATGAAAGGGAAAGAGGGAGGGATGGGAATTTGTTTGTGATGCATCTTTGGTAGCGGAAGAGGTTTAGCATCAGCATCCTTTATGATGCAAGACATGGGCAGCTGCTTTTGTTTGCGTATGGATCATAAATGATTGTTTGTCATGTTGAATACAGGCACATGTTTTATCGTAATAAGGTTTCAGCCTATGTGCACAGCTGACCTGCTTTGGTCATTATTCAAATTCATGGCTCTGCATGTATGCCTCATTTATTTGCCTATGTGTGTGCGATTGCATGTTTGTAAATGCGAATGTGTGTGGACACTGAGGCGGAAGAGTGATTCACAAAGAAGAGGGGAGAGAGAGCAGAAAAGAAGGGGTTGATGATGATGACATAATGCCCGCCCACTTTTCCTGTTTCCTGCTGTGGAGGATGGATGGATGGATTAATCCAACGTCTTGATGGAGGGAGAGAGCAACAGACCTTTCCACTTTCACCCTCACCCACTCTCTTTCTCTCCATCAACACACATTCTCTGTTTGAGAACCAGCAACCATCTGGCAGCTTATTGTAGACACTCCAGCGAGACAGGCTTCCCTCCTCACGTGGCTCTCTGTGTGTATGCATAAATTCACACATGAATTCACACTCCCTCTAAATTCTAAATAGGGATGTTAAAGGAAAGGTATGGATTCATTTTTAGAGCTGAAAAGATTAGCCTGTACAGACATTTCCTGTTGACAGTCAGTTGCTTATTGCAGCTGGAGCAAATGCAAGACTGATATTACAACATACTGAAAAGCAAAATTTCCGGATTCACAGTATTAAGTACATGTACTCAGCTTGAAACTCATTTGAAACTGCTTTTTGTCTGTGAGTCCTTGTTTTGTAGCTCTAATTTTATCATGGGTGGGTTAAATCTGTAAAACCTATCGATTGTTTATTATTATTATTAGTAGTAGTAGTAGTGGTAGTAGTATTGTTGTTGTTGCTGCTGCTGCTGCTGTTGTTATTGTACATTCTACTAGATGTCTAAGTAAAAGTGATTCATAATTTATTATTATTATTATTATTATTGATGTTGTAGTTATTTTTAATTATTTGTTCCTAAAGCACGTTTAACTAAGTCTAGTTATGAAAGTACTGTAATTATGATAGTTTTTAATGTTTAAAAAAAAAAGTATTTTCTGCTCACCAAGCCTGCATTTATTTGATCCAAAGTAGAGCAAAAACAGTACAATTTAGAAATATTTTTGCTATTTAAAAGAACAGTTTTCTGTTTGAATATATTTTAAAATGTAATTTATTCCTGTGATTTCAAAGCTGAATTTTTAGCATCATTACTCTAGTCACATGATCCTTCAGGAATCATTATAATATTCTGATTTGCTGTTCAAAAAATATTAGAACTTTTTAGGATTCTTTGATGAATAGAAAGTTCAAACGAACAGCATTTATCTGAAATAGAAATCTTTTGTAACATTATAATGTCTTTATCATCAATTTTGATCAAATTTTTTTTTTTTTTTTTTACATTTAAAGCATCCTTGCTTAAATAAATAAATAAATAAATAATACATACTCCAAAAAAGCTTTATATTTCAGATAAATGCTGATCTTTGGATTGTTCTATTCATCAAAGAATCCTGAAAAAAATTAATAAATACTGAACTGTTTTAAATATTGATAATAATAATCATAACAATGTTTCTTGAACAGCAAATCAGCATATTAGAATGATTTCTGAAGGATCATGTGACACTGTCGACTGGAGTAATGATGTTAAAAATTTAGCTTTGATCACAGGAATAAGTTACATTTTAAAATATATCCAAATACAAAACCGTTATTTTAAATAGTAAAAATATTTCACAATATTAGTGCCTTTGCTGTTTTTTGGATCAAATAAATGCAGGCTTGGTGAGGTAATTCTTTAAAAAATATTAAAAATCTTACTGTCCACAAACTTTTGACTGCTAGCATATGTAAAAGTGCTCCATAATTAATAATAATAATAATAATAATAATAATAATAATAATTAATAATAATAATAATAATAATAATAATAATAATAATAATAATAATAATAATTATTATTATTATTATTATTATTATTATTATTATTGCTATTGTTACATTTAGTTAGAAGTCTATGTGAAAATATTCCATAAAAACAAGATTTGAGTGATGATAATGATGATGGTAATATGTTTCTCATAGTTCCCCTTCTGGCAATGTGGGGATGGACCAGACTCATGAACACAAGATGAGTTTTGAGGGGGCAGAGGGTAGACCAGGTGAGACTAACAAACACTGACACTTCTAGAATATGCCCCAACTGTGTGTAACTGTTATGAATTAGAGGTGTAAACATGATTTCCTGAAGTTGGGCACATTCCTGATTCCTTGTCCATCCTGGCACGATATTCAAAAGAAGCAATCTGAAATAGTGTAGTGAATAGATGCATCGTATTTTAAATGTTTATTGATTGTCTGTTGATTTCCACTAGCTCCACCCACCTCCCTGCCCCTGCAGGGCCAAGAGGGCGGGGCCTCTCAGAGAAAGAAGCTGTCAGCTCCTCGTATAAGTCTATCATTGGACCAAAGTGAGGATGACCTCTTTGACACACCAGATGACCTTGACATAAATGTGGATGATCTGGACACACCTGATGAAGCAGATTATACCGACCATGAAATAGACTGGGAAGGTAGGACATAACACAACAAACAATTGTTTTAATATTAATAAGAGATTACTAATATCTACTAATATTTTCAGAGCCTCAAGCATCCCAGAGAGATTCTGTAAAAGAAACAGTTGAGCCCATTCCAACATACAGTGCTCAGGAGGAGCGGCAGGACTCCAAACTTTGGAGAACTGTCATTATTGGAGAGCAAGAGCACCGCATCAACATGAAGAGCATTGAACCTTACCAAAAAGTCATATCCCATGGAGGTATGTCAAAAAAAAATAGTTAAAAAAAAATATATAAAGCGCATTTTAGGTTAAAGGCACAATATGTACATTTTCGCCGCTAGAGGCCGCATATTTAAAACAAACAAGAAACAATTTGCATAGTTTGATGATGCAGTGATTGGGTGTGGAATCATGGGAGTTGTTGTCTTCATCCCCACAGCCGATGCAATCTGACTTGGGCCGAAATCATGTTCATGAATGAGCTATTGTATTAAAGACTTATTAGGATCACCGTAGTATGAAGCATGGGGCTAAAAGTCATGAAAGCAAAACGAGGATGTGATTGCTAATGAAGGACGAGCACGATACATGCCTCGAAAGCAGAGGAGCTTTTATTATGCCACATCGACTGCTTCTTCCAGTCATGCGTATGTAGGATAAAGTACAGTCTTAAAAATAAAGGTGCTTTACGATGCCATAGAAAATCTTTTTTTGTTTAAAATGGTTCCATAAAGAACTGTTAGCATCTGAAGATTATAAAAAGGTAAGAAAGAGATGGTTATTAAAAGAGCCTCGGTTGAACTGAATGGTTCTTTGTGTAACCAAAAAATGGTTCTTCTACGGCATCGTTGTGAAGAACCTTTTTAAAGCACCTTTATTTTTAAGAGTTATAGAGCTGTTTTATCATACTCGATACCATATATATATATAAAACACATTTTCACCACTGTTCCCACGACTAAATAATACCTGGGATAAGTTATAAACATGCACAACAAATTTTGTATTTTCAAATATTTCATTCTCATTACTTACTAATTTATTATACTGGCTTTTTTTATTCTTCGTGGGATAGTGCATTCGATAAATTCACTACACAAAATTTATCTTGCGAAGTGAAACACACGAACTACTAATACATTATTTAGTCTATGAGAGCTGCGCTTCACTAAATAAAATGATTTAATATATACCTTTTCACAATAAGCACTTATTCGTAAATACACAGGACAAAGTTTGATGCAATCTCTATATAGGAGAGTAAGCTAAGAAATTTGTACTGGCACCCTCTCGTATTACAATAATGCACTCACATTTGCCATTAAAATAACGGCAAAACCTGCCTCAAATAAAGTATGAAAAAGAGAATAAAGTCATACAAGCTATAATCCAATGTCTTATATTTTTCGCTATGTTTTTCACAGGATCGGCGTCAGTGCTAGATACATTTGAGTGTGTTAAAAAGTTATGTTATAATGCTACATAAATTACAGCATCTTTGGGATTTCCATGTTTTCTGCAAAATAAAACCGGAAAAATTGAGGGCCTGTGATATATACGTCATTGGCAGGCGATGCAATGACAGGGTCCGTTACACTAGTTAAAATTGCTTATTTCACTGGATTTAAACCTTCTTCAAAACATTTAGGATAATCTAAGTACACAAGTCAGCAAAATATATAACACTGTTCTAAGGGTTTTTGGATATTTTAATAAAAAAATCTTACATATTGTGCCTTTAAATATAAAGTAGAATCTACACTCTTAAAAATAAAGGTGCTTCACGATGCCATAAAAGAACCTTTTTTTTTGTCAAAATGGTTCCATAAAGAATCTTTAACATCTGAAGAATCTTTCTGTCTCACCAAAGATTCTTTTTGGCGAAAGAAGGTTCTTTAGATTATAAAAAAGATAAGAAAGAAATGGTTCTTTAAAGAACCTTTGACTGAATGGTCATTTGTGGAACCAAAAATGGTTCTTTTATGGCATCGCTGTGAAGAACCTTTTAAAGCACCTTTATTTTTAAGAGTGTAGTGATTAGCACAGTGTACAAAAACAATTAAGTAATGTGTGCATGTCCTTACAATAGGAGTCTACGAAACGACTACAATGAAGTATTTAAAAGTATAAATTTGTGAAGCGACTATTTTTGTTGCGGGACTAAATGGACCTTTAAATAAAATGTTTGATAATTGAGCTGTAATACCTATATCATCCAGTTGAGGATTATTTGCAGAAAGAAGATTGGTAAGCGATTCTAAATCAGTTTTATATTAACATGACATAACCTAAGTTAACATAACTTTGTGGTCTAATTTGTGGTCTTGCACACTTGCCCAATATGTTTTTTTTATTGTAAGTGCATTATGCATGGGATTTTAGCACTTTAGCTTTGAAAAAGAGTACTTATTACGGAAATAACATATTTATAACAACCATACACAATTTATATTAATATAATATTTTTTAAAAGTGGTATTTTAAGGTGTTCTTGTTACTTACTATTATAATAACAATTAATTATGCATAATTGCATGCAAGTAACCCTAAGACAAACCCTAATCCTAACCCAACTCTATAGTAAATACTAGGGCTGTCCCCGACTATGAATTTTCATAGTCGAATCAGAATTTTCGAATCTTTCTATAGTCGACCGATAGTCGAATCATCTTATGTGCGTGTGTGAATGGGTTGGGAGGGGCACGACACTATAGTCAGCAGGAGGGTAAAACTATTTTTATTTTATTTTATAAGCGACCAAAACTGCCTGCCAACTGACAGACAAACTTATTTAGGTTTAAATAAAAACACAGAACGCGTCTTTTAGTTCTAAAAACGCGAGGCGCACAGCACTGCCTTTTTTGGTGACTTTTAATGAAAGAGCAGTGTGCTGCGGTTTTTTTATGTTGCTAAGCAACGACCAAAACAGCTGTCCTGTCAGTCAATTCAAAGGATTATAGCGCGAGCGCTCTAAAATCTTAGTTTTTTGCTGTTAAGTAAACTGTCATATTAGCAGAAACCCTAAATAATACAGCTCCGGGTTACTCACGATAGACACCAAAGGTTTCTCCTCCATTTCTTGGAGTCTCCTCCGGACTTAAGCAACGGTAAACTTTCGCCATCACAACAGAAGGCCCGCCTCTCCATTCATTCGATTGGACAATGGAAAAGAACGCGAATGACGTTGGGCGTTTTTCCGCTCAGAGTTGATTTTTTTTTTCAACTTCAGGCGCTCAGAGTGCTCCTGCAAAACGCGAGGCGCAGCAGGCGGCGAAAACGCGAGGCGCCGGGGGCGCATAAACAGCGTGCAGAACGCTCACTGCCAACAGAAAACCATTCAAAAGAGGCGCCTCCAACTGCAAAAACGCGTTCGGTGTGATCGCCGCCATCCCTGCCGTCAAGATGGTCCTCATCTCGTCATGCATCAGGGAAAGTGAAAATTAAATTAGTCACAGGGGTGGTTGGATTTATTCACAAACACGTTAAAAATATTTATTGAACGCTTCTTTCTTTTCACTTTTGTTTTTACTGCATTATCATAATCAAAGGCTGTATATAACTTAATATAACCGTACAAAACCAGTAGTTCTGTGTGCAATTAGACATTGAGCACCCCCATATTGGCAAAATGGTATGATGCTCGTTTCACCCGCGAAGATTCGACTGTGAGATCGGTGGTCGAATCAGGCTGCGCATATCGATGCATCGAATCTTCGACTATTCGGGGACAGCCCTAGTAAATACATGTAGTTAATTACTATTACTGTAACAAGGACACCTTAAAATAAAGTGTAACCTAATACTTACACTACCGCTCAAAAGTTTGGGGTCAGTAAGAGTTGTAATGTTTCTAAAGAAAGTCTCTTATGCTCATCAGTGCTGCATTTATTTAATCAAAAATATAGAAAAAAACTGTAATATTGTGAAATGTTATTACAATATAAAATAATGGTTTCTATTGTAATATACTTTAAAATTTTATTTATTCCTGTGATGCAAAGCTGAATTTTCATCAGCCATTACTTCAGTCTTAAGTGTCACATGATCCTTCAGAAATCATTCTAATATACTGATTTATTATTAGAATGATCTATATTGGATCTATACTGGATTATATATTGCAACAGTTGCCCTGCAAAGTATTTATTTAGAAATTGTGATATTTTTTTCAGGATTATTTGATGAATAAAAAGTTCAAAAGAACAGCATTTATTCAAAATATAAATATTTTCTAACAATGTAAGTATTTGCTATCACTTTTTATCAATTTAACACACCCTTGGTGAATAAAAGTATTAATTTCTTTCAAAAAAAAAAAAAGAAGAAGAAGAAGAAGAAGAAAAATTTAATGATCCCAAACTTTTGACCAGTAGTGTAAGTGCCAATGTTTTCAGACACTTAATTAGATTATTTCCATTGGATTTATAAATGAAAATTACTATAGATGTAAATTTATATTAAATGCAATTAGTTGAACATAAGTGTGCTTTTTTGATCTATTAAGTAGGACTTAAGCACATCTTTAAATGAAACTTTGTATTGCTAACACTTCTCCTGTTACTGTTCCCTTATGATAAATAACTTATTGTATTCCTCATTTGGAATTAAGCATTTCTAAACAAATTAATGTAAATAATTCATCATTTTGTTTTTTAATAATTATTTACTGTATGGTTAAATGTACTTACAAACATTCATCACATACTAAAATATACTTTAACATGTATTAAAATGTGTATGTCATGTATTTAAAAAATATTTGTAATTACACATTTTCAATGAAGTTGCAGTTTAGTAAAGTAATAAACTACAGTTACAAATAAGCGTGTTAAGAAACAGTTTTACTCTCTTACATTTAAGAGGACTTTTATTGAACTAATATTATATTACCTACAACTACATTTAAAAAAAAAAAAAAGATTTGAAGTACACTACAAGTGCACATTTAATACCATTAATTACTTGCTTTTCATTAGGGTAACCTGTATTCTGCCCTTAAATTGTGTTGAGTAATGAATATACCCTATATGATAAAACTGCTGTGACTTTTTGCAGGAATCCTTCCAAACCGTTATTTTCTTTACCCACAGGCTACTATGGCAATGGCGCAAATGCAATCATTGTGTTTGCTGCATGTTTCCTCCCTGACAGTGACCGAGAGGACTATCACGAGATCATGGAAAACCTCTTCCTGTGAGTTCAGTCAGACGAGACATGATTTTTTGGGGAAGTTAATGTCAAATTATTACATAAGGCTTGTTAATCCTGACCTGAAATAGAATAATATTAGCTGTATTTAAAATAAATCACTAAATGTAAGTTAATTACTCCTCAGGTATGTTATCAGTACACTAGAGCTCATGGTAGCAGAAGACTACATGATTGTGTACCTGAATGGAGCCACTCCACACCGGAGGATGCCTGGCCTCAACTGGCTCAAGAGATGCTACCAGATGATTGATAGGAGGTATATATTATATAACTGTTAAATATATACAGTTTTTCACCAAAGTGAGTACACCCCTTACATTTCAGCAACCATTTTAGTACAGTATATCTTCTCAAGAGACAATACAACTTGGATATATTTTAGAGCAGTCAATGTGCAGCTTGTATAGCAGTATAGATTTACTGTCCTCTGAAAATAACCCAACATACAGCCATTATTGTCAAAATAGCTGGCAACAAAAGTGAGTACACCAGTATGTGTACTCAGTATGTGTAAAGTGATAACAGCAGTATGTTGTTTAACCATGCAAAGCCACATGTCCTATTCATCATGTTTATGTTTTTGTCTGCTTGACAGGACCATACAAACTTGTGTATCTTGTATTAGAGCAGTTAAAATTTGGTACTTTAAGTACAATTCTCTCATATTGAACACTGGATGTTTAACATGGCATCTCATGCAGAACTCTCTAAGGATTTGAGAATTAAAATTGTTGCTTTTCACAAAGATGGCCAAGGCTATTAGAGGTTTAGTAACAACCTGAAACCGAGTTATACTACAGTGGTCAGGGTCATACAAAGGTTTTCCAAGATTTGTTCCATTCAGAATAGGCCTTGCAAGGGTCGATCAACGAAGTTACTGTAAGTACTTATTCTGTGGGTCAGGTGCAGAACCTGGCTTCAAAAAACAGATGCATGAATGCTGCCATTGCTTTAAAGGTTGCAGAAGTAGAAGGTCAGCTTGTCAGTGCTCAGACCAGTGCGTCGTCCCAGAAGGAAGCCTCATCTGAAGCTGGCTCACAAGAAAGCCTGCAAACAGTTTGCTGAAGACAACCTATCCAAGAGCATGAATTACTGGTACCTGTGGTCTGATGAGACTTAGATAAACTTGTTTGGCTCAGATGGTGTCCAGCATGTGTGGCAATGCCCTGGTGAGGAGTACCAAGAAAATTGTTTCTTGCCTACAGTCAAACATGGTGGTGGTAGCATCATGGTCTGGGGTTGCATGAGTGCTGGTACTGTGAAGCTGCAGTTCATTGAGGGAAACATTGATTCCATTATGCACTTTACATTCTGAAGCAGAACATGATGCCTTCCCTCCAAAAACTAGACCGAACGGAAGTTTTCCAACATGATAATGACCCCAAACACACCAACAAGATGACAACTGCCTTGCTGAGGAAGCTGAAGGTGAAGGTGATGGGGTGGCCAAGTATGTCTTCAGAACTGAACCCTATTAAGCACCTGTGGGGCATTCTCAAGCGTAAGGTGGAGAAGCACTGTGTGTCTAACGTTCAGAAGCTCTGTGAGGAGTGGAAGAGGATGCCAGCAACAACCTGTGCAGCTCTGGTCAATTCCATGGCCAGGATGATTAAGGCAGTGCCAGATAACAATGGTGCTAACACAAAATATTGACACTTTGGGCAAGTTCACTTAGGGTGTACTCACTTTTGTTGCCAGCTATTTTGACAATAATGACTGTATGTTGAATACTTTTCAGGGGACACTAAATCTACTGCTATACAAGCTGCACATTGACTACTCTACAATATGTCCAAGTTTTATTTATATAGTATTGTCTCTTGAGAAGATACACTAAAATGGTTGCTAAAATGTGAGGGGTGTACTCACTTTTGTGAGATACTTTATGTGCAATGCACAACATATACAGTATATTTAAAAAAAATGACTTATGTTGTTTACACTTTTTTCAGGCTCAGAAAGAATTTAAAATCTTTCATCATTGTTCACCCATCATGGTTCATTAGGACAATTTTAGCCATCACAAAACCATTTATCAGGTATGGTGACAGGATTTCTTTTCTTTACTTCTTTTATTCTTTCTTATAAAACAAACTAAACAAAATTGATTCATAAATGTTTCCAGCTCAAAGTTCAGCAGTAAGATCAAGTATGTGAACAGCTTAGCAGAACTGGAGGAGCTCATCCCAATGGAGTATGTTCACATACCTGAGTGCATCATCAGGTAAGCCACGTTTAAGTGACTTACATAGGCTATATAAATGTATGGCAATCTATTTTGGGCACTGCTCTGTGCAATACAAGAGTTAACAGCGGAAGACTCAAGGCACTGATCAGCTGCACACATAGATTGTGAGAAAGCAAGACGATCGCTGACAGCTGTAGCTGATGAAGAGGTGTTTATGAGAATCTGTACAGGAGTTGTGACTCAATAATTTAAAACCTGTGAAGACGTTTCTATGGGAACAGACATTTAAAACACTGGGGTGAAGAGCAACGATTGTGGTTCATATGCTTTACCAGAAAATCTAAATGTGAAGTATAAATGAATATAAATATTGAATTATATCATTTATTAATATAAAATCAGAGTAAAGTGTTATTTTTATTGTTTTAAATATTCCACATTTATATTCAATTTCTCTAGACTGGATGAGGAGTTACGGGAAGCAGCAGAGAGCTCTAGGTGAGTATTAAAGATTATGTTTGAGACATTTGAGTCTTTTTTTATGTCTTACTGTAATACCAAGTTCTTACTATATGAACATGCTTATCTTTTTCATATGTTAATGAAGAATCAGCAGCTTTCTCCAAGGAAGTGAGATTCCACAAGAATCAATGTAAGATCTCTTAATCATAAATAGCCATTTCAGCATAAAAAGCAGTTTTTAAAGTCAACATGAAATCACAACAAACCCTTTTTATTTGTTCCTCATGCTACACGATTCATCCATTGCTACACCCCCCTCCCCCCAAAAAACTTTAGAATTTTTCCATTTAAAAATTCCATAAACTATAACTTTCTGCTGACATCACCAAGAAGTAATGATGACAATAAAAAACTAATTGTTGACAATAATGCAACAATGCAAGATGCTCTTAATGGTGAACTTGAGCCACAATATGAAAAATAATCGACAGCAAACTGACATGGTCATTTCTTGTTCTGTTCTGCTAAGGAATGACATAAATTAAATTAAATTAAATTAAATTAAATTAAATTAAATTAAATTAAATTAAATTAAATTAAATTAAATTAAATTAAATTAAATTAAATTTTAACTGCTGTTCAAAAGCTTGGAATCCATAAGATTTTTACCATTTATTTACCATTTAAGTCTCTTCCATTTATTTGATGAAACGTTTCATTTATTTGATCAAAAATTCACAAAAAACAGTAACATTATGAAATATTATTGCACTTTAAAATAACAGTTTTCTATTTGAATATCCTTTAAAATAAAATATATTTCTGTGATGCAAAGGTGAGCTTTCATCAGCCATACTTTAGTCTTAAGTGTCACATGCTCCTTCAGAAATCATCCTAATATGCTGATTTATTATCAGTTTTTTTTTCAGGATTCTTTGATGAATAAAACGTTTAAAAGAAGGGCATTTACTAACTTATTGTCTTTACTATCACTTTTTTTTTTTATCAATATATGACATCCTTGCTGAATAAAAGTATTGATTACTTTGAAAGAAAGAAAGAAAGAAAAATATACTGACCTTTGAACGGTAGTGTATATTGTTACAAAAGATTTCTATTTTAAATAAATGCTGTTCGTTTTTAACTTTTCCTTTTTAATGGTTCCAAAAAAATATTTAACACAACTGTTGCCAACTTAGATAATAATAAATCAGCATATTATGATTTCTGAAGGATCATGTGACACTGAAGACTGGAGTAATGATGCTGAAAATTTAGCTTTGCATCACAGGAATAAATTCTATTTTAAAGTATATTAAAATAGAAAACCACTTTTTTAACTTGCAATGATATTTCACAATGTAACAGTTTTTTTCTGTATTTTTAATCAAATAAACAGCCTTGATGAGCAGAAAATACTTCTTTAAATCTAAGTTCACCTGGAAATACATTATATTACAGAAAAAAAAATGTTGTGAATTTTGTTTCATGTAGACTTTAAAGTATATTCAGTTAATTTTCTTACTTTTTATACTAAGTAGTAATATAATAATTAATAATGAGTGACTTTTTTTTTAATTTGTTTCAGAGCTCAACCCAATGCGAGCAGTTCATAAGAGTCGTTGGCCGTTGGTGCAAGAACAATACTGTATGTCTGCAATGGTTCTCAGTATTTCAAATTGTAATGATTGCACACTGATGTGGATGCAATAATCGCATAAAATAAGAGAAAAGGGTATTTTTGTGCTTTGGTATCTCACAGTGCTGGGATGAATAGTGCAGCACCACATGTTCTTTAACACAAATCACCTCAAATGTAATAATTCTTCTCACAGAACAGTAGCTTAAACCAGCGCAATGCTTGAATCATTCTTCGTCTCTTATCGTCTTGCAGAAGTTTCTCTTGTTACTTGAATTATGCATGAGAGGCATTTTAGCAATAATATCAAGTTGTACTTTTCCCCTTTAGGCTCATAATTTTCACCGTCAGGTTTTTTTTTTCTAATTGGAGCATGTACAAGGGCAAAATCCTGTCACTTTAAATGCTCTGTGTTAATATTAGTGCATGCAAGGTTATTCTCAACACAAAGACAATGCGTAGCACCCTGTTAGCACTAATGCTAAACTGTCTACCCTGTCATGATAAATTGATGACTTGGGGAAACAGAAAATAGAGCATTAGGTAATTATTGTCTTTGTCAGAAACAATATAAGTCAGGTTTAAATTTAAACAACACCTCATATCACTTTATATGTACCAGTTCAAAATCAGCAGGGAGAAATCATTTGTAGTTCTTAAATGTCAAGTGTGTTATGCTAAAATGCTTTCTCTAAGCCTAGGTTGACTTCCTGAACAATGTAGACTTTTGTGGCTCTTTCAAAACATTATTTCATGCATCTCTGGCTCAGCCAATAGTGGATATTGCCACAACGGACAGCTTGAGAACATTTGTGAAACCCAGTGCTCGAGTGCAACAGTGCCTGCTCAATTTTTCAGCAGCCTTGGTTATGGAAGTAATTTATCCACTCATATTTCAAGTCTTTGTTAAAGAGGTTTAAGCCACGAACCAAACCACCAGGAATCAGGAATTCTATCGTTATACATGACAAAAAGGTTCATGGGTTTAACAAAAGCATATACTGCATTGATCAACAACCTTGTAGCTCTTAGCAGATCTGTCTTTAATGGTTTACATGTCTTTATGGTACTTTAGAAGATATTGAAACTCTTTAATGGAGAAACTTAATGTGATTTTTATTCTGGAAATATTACTAACCACTATCTTTAAATATTAATCAGCAGTCTTGAATTATACCTCAAATATTGAAGCTTTTGTGAAAAGGTGTGCTATTACTTTTCCAAACGAGCACTCATGTCAGAAAATTGATATTTTTTGTATTGATTGAGCTAGAAAGCAACCAATCAACCAATGAGGTTTGGATAGGAAAGCACTGCGCATTTTTCTGAAATGTAAATGTAATCAATTTATTGTTGCAATTCAGTTTGGAGCCACTAGAGGCGCTGGAATGACACACTTCACCTTTAAGAATCAAGCCATAGTGATGCATTAGATGTTCTTGTGCTCACAACACTAAAATCAGTCCTAGATGTTTCAGAACTTTGATGTCTCTTTGAGTGTTTACCATGTATAAAGGTACAAATAGTTGCCACAATCAAAGATCTGTCAAATCCTAAGAGCATGCTGTTTCAGAGGTTTTCATGTTCATTGTGACTGCTCTGTCTACTTTTGAACTCCTCTTGTGTCAGTGTGTGAGAGTGTGTATGTGTATAGGTTTGTGTGTGATTGTTTGTGTTTACATGCTGTTAGGTCTCCCAAGTTCTTCCTGCTAGGTTTGGGAACTAAAATAAAGGGACTTAAAAGATTGCTGTAAAGCACAATATTAAAAATTAAGTGTGCAAGTGTGTGTGTGTGTGTGTGTGTGTGTGTGTGTGTGTGTGTGTGTGTGTGTGTGTGTGTGTGTGTGTGTGTGTGTGTGGACATATGAGAGGTTATGTGTGTGACTGTATCACTGCATGTGTACCTGGTTGTTGATCCTTAGACTGAAATTCTATTGAACAATATGAAAAGATGAACTTTGATCCAGAGGCCTTTTCCAGCAGAGCATATTGAGATTGAGATGTATGTCATATTGCAGAGTAAATCAATAAATTTAAATCATATCTGAGCAGTTGTGTTATTAGTGCTATTTTATGTAATATTATGATACCTATGATATTCTGATACCTTACGAAACTACAAAACAACACTGTCCAGTTCTTTGAAAAGCACATTTTAAATGTAATAAAATAATTTATTTACTTTATTTAAAATAAGTAAAGTAAAGTAAATTATTTATTTATTCTTACAGTGCAGGTTTTTAATTACATTCAAATATAAGCATCAAATATAAGTATTTGAATGTAAATGTATAAGGAGGAACAATCAAACATGGGGCAAGTAGAATCTGGATTTGGACAGTGTTGGGAAAAGTTTATGAAAGTAATGAATTTTAAAAGTAATGCATTACAATACTGCCTTACTCCCTAAAAAGTAACTGATCACATTACTCAGTTACGTTTTATGAAAAGTAATGCATTATGTTACTTTTACCTTACTTTCTAGGTAGGGCTTGCTTGTTTGTTTTTAATATAAAACTTTTTTTAAACTAAAAAAGGTTATTACGACTTTTTATCTCACAATTTTAAATCACAGATGATTCAAACTGGCAATTCTGACTTTTTTTCTCAGAATTGCAAGATATTAACTCACAATTCTGAGAAATAAAGTTAGTATTGCGTGATACAAACTTGCAATTGCGAGAAAAAAAAGTCAGAATTGTTAGATAAAAAGTCGCAATTGCAAGTTATGAAGTCAGAATTGCGAGAAAAAAGTCAGAATTGTGATAAACTCGCAATTGCGAGTGAACAAATCTGTCTATTTTTTGGACTTTATAAGTCTTGCAAAAAATTTCAGAACTGCATACTCGCAATTGTGATAAAAAAGTCTGAATTGCGAGTTTATATGAGAAACATGAGAAATGAAAAAAAAAAAGTCATAACCGTGAGATAAAAAGTCCCAATTGCGAGTTAAAATTAGAATTGTGACTTTATTGCACGCAAGTCTGAGAAATAAAGTCGCAATTGCGTGATAAACTCGCAATTCCGAGGTATTAAATCAGGATTGTGAGATTCTATCCCGCAATTCTGACTTTGTATCTTGCAATTCTGACTTTATAACTCACAATTGTGAGTTTATATCTCACAATTCTGAGAAAAAAGTCTGAATTGCGAGTTTAAATGAGATATGAGAAATTGTGAGATAAAATATCGCAAGTACCTCTTTAATTTTTTTGGGCTTCCATGCACCTTTCACACTAAAACCCTCAGCCTAAAAGAAAAGTAAATTCAAGTCTGTACAGTAGAATGCAGAAGAAGAAAGTTCAACACTCTTTAGCAATAAAGAAGAACAAATGTTGGTTTATCTTGAGTAATTTTCGCTTATTAGTATGGTTGAATTGGATCATCGAAGGTCAGCATCATATGACACTGAATAATAAAATGGGATTAAATACATAAAGGATATTTGCCTTTTTTTACATATTTAATTATTGCAGGTTTGCATCAGTTCACATTTATTCTAGAACTAAAGTAACATCTTACTCCTGATTTCTCTCAACACGGTTACAGGAGAGCTTTCAATCAATAATAATAATAAAAAAGAGTAACTCGCGTTATTTAAAAAAAAAGTAACAAATATTTTCTTTGTAAATTAAAAAGTAATGTGTTACTTTACTAGTTACTTGAAAAAAGTAATGTGATTACGTAACTCGCGTTACTTGTTATGCGTTACTCCCCAACACTGGATTTGGATAATTGAAATATCCAAAAATTGATACTGAAGTAGTAAATATTGTTATACTTTTATTAAAATTTACAGCTTACACACTTTCACAACAAAAAAAAAAAATTACCAAGGCCAAAGTCTTAAGTGGGAAATCTGTACTTATTTGTAACTCTGGGCTCATTTGTACTTCTTCTACTATCATGTACAGAAATGTACTGCACAGGGACTGTTCACATTATGCACACATTCCAAAAAATAATCACTCACACAGGTGAAACAAAACAAAAAAAGCCTTCATAAAAGCGGAAAGAGATCAAATAGACAAGCAGCCGAGAGAACTATTGAATACAATCTGGAACTACAATTTGTCATTGTCACTATATCATCATACACAATATATTATTGTTCACATTTCAGTTCAGAACTTGATGAACTCTCCAGACATTTATTTTTAAATTATACAATGTTGCTTTTGCATTCTAAGTGACAAACTTAAAGTAGCCCTGCAGAGTAGATTTCCATTTAAAAACAGCTGAAGATGTTATCGGTAGTTGTAGCTCTCGTCGTCATATTCTAACTCATCCTCCTGCTCGTCTCCAAGTTGCCCGTATCTGAATTTGCGATACACGGTGCCGTCCTGTCCCATATACACGATATCTTCATCTTCATCATCTTCGTCGTCATCATCCCGACTTATCTTCTGATCACCGAGGTCCACCAGCTGCGACTCACGGAACCGTCCAGAACTTGAGCTTGCCTGACCACCATAGGTGGAAGTGGATGATGAAGTGCCTCTGTAGAAGCTGTCTCTGCCACCACCATGGTCCAGTTTTTCATACCCACGTGGGACAGGGGGCTCAGGCATGGGTCGTTTAGAAAGAGAACGCTTAATGAGGAGGACTACAGCAATCAAGGCAAAAACAAGCAGGATGGAGGTGGTGACGAAGACTGGAAGATTTCCTGTGTATTCCCCTTCCTCATGGTTACGGAAGGCAAAGTTAGTGCTGAGGACACACTCAACTGCAACAGAGATAAAAGTTGATTTTTAATGCCACACAAAGAACAAAGAAAAGACATGTATTATGTTACTATTACAGTATAAAAAGAACAGTTGGTGCACAAATAAAAATTATAAATCAGGCTTATTGAAATAACATGACATTTCTTTGAAAAATTACAGGTTTGTGGCACTTTCAAATTGAAATGTGCAGGGAAGGGCAATAAAAGCATGTTTTGTTTTATACTAAACATATAAACGTGAATCTTGCAATGTTTTATTACCTGGTTACTGTATGTATCACAGGATTTCAGAAATACAATACGGTAAGCAGAGCTAAAAGATTAATGATCTATCACAATCTAAAATTAGATATTACCTACACTAAAACCTACCATAAACCTAACCAATGGTGTTAAAAAAAAAAAAAAAAATGAGAGAACAACAAAATGCCAAAAATCAAATCATTAGGATATTAAGTAAAGATTATGTTTAATGAAGATATTTTGTAACTTTCTTACCGTAAATATTTCAAAACCTAATTTTTAGTACATCAATGGACAGCTTATTTATTCAGCAGCTTTTAGATGATGTATAAATCTCAGGTTCAAATCTCAATTTGACTGGTTTTGTGGTCCAGGATCACATATTTGCTGATGCAACAATGCCATTTTAGCTTGCTTCTACAAGTCTTTTAGCTCTTTTATCATGACTAAGGACTGCAATACTGTACCGGGTGAGCTACTGTGCAAGTTTACTATGTCCACAAAACCATACATATGGAGCTTGTTATGTGTTGCATACAGTGGTGTGAAAAAGTGTTTGCCCCCTTAATATTTTTTTTTTTTTTTTTTTTGCATGTTTGTGACACTAATGTTTCAGATCATCAAACAAATTTAAATATTAATTAAAGATAACACAAGTAAACATAATATATTTTTAAATGAAGGGAAAAAAACCCACATGGCCCTGTGTGAAAAAGAACTGAACTGTGGTTTATCACACCTGAGTTCAGTTTCTCTAGCCACACCCAGGCCTGATTACTGCCACACCTGTTCGCAATCAAGAAAACACTTAAATAGGATTTGGGACTCCAGCGAACCACAGTGAGAGCCATTATCCACAAATGGCGAAAACATGGAACAGTGGTGAACCTTCCCAGGAGTGGCCGGCCGATGAAAATTACACCAAGAGCGCAGCGACGACTCATCCAGGTCACAAAAAAACCCACAACAACATCTAAAGAACTACAGGCCTCTCTTGCCTCAGTTAAGGTCAGTGTTCATGACTCCACCATAAGAAAGAGACTGGGAAAAAATGGCCTGCATGGCAGAGTTCCAAGACGAAAACTGCTGCTGAGCAAAAAGAACATAAAGGCTCGTCTCAGTTTTGCCAGAACATATCTTGATGATCCCCATGACTTTTGGGAAAATACTCTGTGGACTTACGAGACAAAAGTTGAAATTTTCGGAAGGTGTGTGTCCCATTACATCTGGTGTAAAAGTAACACAGCATTTCAGAAAAAGAACATCATACCAACAGTAAAATATGGTGGTGGTAGTGTGATGGTCTGGGGCTGTTTTGCTGCTTCTGGACCTGAAAGACTTGCTGTGATAAATGGAACCATGAATTCTGCTCTCTACCAAAAAATCCTGAAGGATTTTCGGCCATCTGTTCGTGACCTCAAGCTGAAGTGAACTTGGGTTCTGCAGCAGGACAATGATCCAAAACACACCAGCAAATCCATCTCTGAATGGCCGAAGAAAAACAAAATGAAGACTTTGGAGTGGCCTAGTCAAAGTCCTGACCTGAATCCTATTGAGATGCTGAGAAAACTTGAGAAAAAAATTGAGAAAACCCTCTAATGTGGCTGAATTACAACAATTGCAGTTGTTGCTGCTAAGGGTGGCCCAACCAGTTATTAAGTTTAGGGGGCAAACACTTTTTCACAAAGGGCCATTTGGGTTTGGATTTCGTTTTCCCTTCATAATAAAACAAAACTTGCATGTTGTGTTTACTTGTGTTATCTTTGATTAATATTTAAATTTGTTTGATGATCTGAAACATTAAAGTGTGACAAACATGCAAAAAAAATAAAATAAAAATGAATGTATTAGTTATGCACCATGGTAAAAGGTACTGAGGTCATAACATTGCAAGGGTGTTTTTTATGCACATTTAATAGAAATTCCAGTAAGAGACTATTAACAACTACTCTTCCTTGTTATTCAACAAATGTGGGAATAAAAATACATTTATAAAACTGATCAGAGATTACAGTAGATAAAAACCTGTAACTTTGGCACTTTGATATGTGCACTCAACCACACAAATTGTTCTCAAAGGTTTCTAAGCTTCACAAGAGATCAGTAATGTCATAACTGTGATGAACTTGTTAGTGCAGATAATATTTTGAAGGAGAATGGTCACTTTTAAGTCCAAATACCTCTGGTTTCTGTACAGTTACAGCACTCCTGCTGAACTGTGGCTGTGTCTTCCTGTTCTGTGTTGGTGCAGCAGGGCAGACAGCGCCCCTCTGCGGTCAGAATGAACTGTGCTGAGCAGACGGTGCAGTTATGAAGCCCAGGACCTTTGCATTCCAAACAGGACTCATCACATGACACACATTTATAGTCCTGTTCCTGTAGAGAGAGACAACAGATATCATGTGACCACATTCATAAAAAGGGTTAAAGTAGAATGGAAGTAAATGTGTTTGAATAGATTGGACTAGAACAGAAGTTTACCTCAGACTCAGCGTATTCTCCTGTGATGCATGGCGACTCGCAAGTACCCTGTGTAAGTGTATAACCTGGGTGACATGAGTCACAATCCTCAACACTCTTGTCTGTCAATGGAAATGACATTCCAGGATTTTAGGCTTAAATTATTTAATGGTTAAAAATAGAATTTGAAGGTGAAGTGTGTCGATCTTTGGTTAAAATAGTTACATATGTATAAACCATTTGAAAGTTCAGCATTTAAAATGTATTTACTTGATAAATATCAGCTAAAATAAAAAAAATTAGTAGTGGCCTACACTAAGTTGCATTAATATTTTATTATCTGCAATTACAATTTGTGAAATATACGGTAACACTTTATTTTAGGGTTCCTTGTTATACATGTTACATGTACAGTTGAGGTCAAAAGTTTATATCCCCCTTTCAGAATCTGCAAAATGTTAATTATTTTACCAAAATAAGAGGGATCATACAAAATACATGTTATTGTTTATTTAGTACTGACCTGAATAAGATATTAGGGAGCTATTAGAGAAGGTTCAAACACTCCAGAAGGAAAAACAATACATTAAGGGAGGTGAAAACTTTTTGAAATTGAAGATCAGAGTAAATTTAACTTATTTGGTCTTCTGGGAAACATGTAACTATCTTCTGTAGCCTCCGAAGGGTAGTACTAAATGAAAAAAAAAAAAATGATATTCAGGCAAAATAAGAAAAATGTATTTCCATTCTGTTTAAAAGTTTTCACCCCCGGCTCTTAATGCATCGTTTTTCTTTCTGGAGCATCAGTGAGCATTTGAACCTTTTGTAATAGTTGCATATGAGTCTCTCAGTTGTCCTCAGCGTGAAAAGATGGATCTCAAAATCATTCAGTCTTTGTTGGAAAGAGTTTAAATACACAAAACAAACAAAAAAAAGCTGTGGATCATTCAGGTAAGAACACAGTATTAAGATCAACTGGATGTAAACTTTTGAATGGGGTCATTTTATAAATTCAACTTTTATTTTCTCTCGTAGACTATATGTAAACATCTTTTATGTGAAATATCTTATTCAGGTCAGTATTAAATAAACAATATCATGCATTTTTTTTTATGATCCCTTTTTATTTTGGTCAAATAATTAACATTATTACTGAAAGGGAGATGTAAACTTTTGACCTCAACTGTACTTACTATTATAATAACAATTAATTATGCATAATTACATGCAAGTAATCCTAAGACAAACACTAATCCTAGCCCTAACTATATAGTAGATACATGTAATTAATATTACTCAGTACTTAAATGTATAATTACACTGTAACAAAGACACCTTCAAATAAAGTGTAACCAAGTATACTTTTAAAATTTACAGTAAATCACAAGTGTATATTCAGTACAATTAATCTCACTTCTGTTTTACTAGGGCCTGATTAGTGGAACTGACTAGTTTGTCTGAAATTTTTCAAAGTCATATATCTGTAATTTGTTCCATACTGTACCTGTGCATGTTCTGCAGTTGGGGTGACAGGCTTCACATGTTTTGTGGTGTGTATCATGGTAGTACGCATCAGGACAGGAAGACACACAGCGCCCCTGTTTCCTGATAAACAGCATCCCCTCTTTGCAGCTCACACACCCCTCGGCTCCGGCCTGAAGACACTCCCCACAGCTCTCATGACACCGTTCACATGTCCTAGACACAGCTGAGGCGTAGTAACTAGAAAAGATTCAGTCAAAAACATTTAAAACAGAAAACGTAATGTTTTCTATTAAAAATCGAGAGTCAGTCCAGTATGACCAAATACTGTTTGAGTAATCAGCCTACAGTAGGTGATGATGTACTGGATGTTTATAAGGCAACACTGGCCAAATGCCTTACTACAGGTATTAAGAATTATGGTTACCTAGAGCGGCATGTTTCCACACATTCCTTAACGTCTCTGTAGAGGTGATCTCTGCAGCTCAGGCACTCATAGCTGTGCCGTCCCATGCAGCCGAGGCAGTTAGGATGGCAGGGTTCACAGCGCTGTGTTTCCCCTCTGAAGAAATCATCTGGACACTGATTCAAACAGCTGCCATCTGGGGATGAAGTAGAACTTTTGTTTACACTAAAGCAATTGGAATTACTGTACACATATGGCTGATTCTACATTAACAAACAAACAATTACATTTGAGCTTTGTGACCCTGGACCACAAAACAAGTATTACATAGCACTGGTATTTTTGTAACAACAACCAAAAATACATTGTATGGGTCAAAATGATCAAATTAAAGATCATGTTCCATGAAGATATTTCCTAAATTTCATACTGTAAATATACCAAAACTTAATTAATTAGTAATATGCATTGCTAAGAACTTCATTTGGACAACTAAAGGCGATTTTCTCAGTATTTAGATTTTTTCAGATTCCAGATTTTCAAATAGTTGTATCTTGGCCAAAATATTGTCCTATCCTAACAAACCATACATAAATGGAAAGTTTATTTATTCAGCTTTTAGATGATGTATATCTGAATTTCAAAGTTGACCTTAATGACTGGTTTTGTGGTCCAGGGTCACATTTTGTCAAATTTAATGTCAGTATTATACTTTTACAATACAATTAATGACATAATATAGACATCATAAAACAGACATCTGAAGTTTTATATTTGGGAAAATAGGAATTTTGTAAAATATACATTTATAAATAAAATCAGCAATACTTTGTGTCTTTCTGTTATTAGAATCAAAAATTTGATGTGAAATTTAAAATAAAAAATCTTCTCCGAAAGTGTCTGAAGACGTACAATTTTCCATGGTCTGCTGCTGTTTTATAATAATTTTTAAAAGATTATTATTAACTTACATTATCTGTTATCAATAACATGTATTTCCATCAATTCTTTTTTAAAATAAATAATACATTTTATAATAAAAATAATTAATTATATAATAAATGATGAACAAAAGTTTGGGTTTATTAAGAATTTAAAGTATCTTATGCTCACTGCATTTATGTGATAAAAAATACACTAAAAACTGTAATATTGTGAAATATTATTACACTTTAAAATAACTGTTTCTGTTCTTAGATATATTTAAAATCTAATTTGTTCCTTTAATGGCAATTTTCTTTTATGGTACTTCAATCATCGGTTGTCACACATTATTCAGATATGCTCATTTGGTGCTTATTAAAACATAATATTATATATGTTAAAAACAGATTGTCACATCCCCGGACTTTCATGTTGGTTTCTCCCATTCTCCCCCGCAGTTCAGTGTGTGTTTGGTTCCTCCTTCATTGTCTCCACCTGGATGTGTAATCAGTCTGTGTATTTAAGGTGTGTGTTTTCCCCTGTACTCTTGTCGGTCTTTGATGTTATATGGATGTCTTACCCTGCTGTTCCTGTGTCTGCTTGTATTCCGTTGGATTTATTAAATATTCGTCTTTTACTACGTCGTTGTTCGTGTGTTCCTGCCTACATCGTGACAGAAAGACCGACCTATACAGTTTATTTTTTTTGGCGTGTTCTCCTCCGTTTTGTTTCCCGTTCGTTTTTTCCAGTCTTTTTGTTTCCGTTGTGTCTCCCCCATGGATTCCTTCCTCCGTCCAGAAATCATCTTCCTCCGGCTGAAGCAGGGGGAATTACCGCTCGAGGGCTACACATCAATGTTCCAGCTAGTAGCTAACAACACCAGCTACCCGGACGACGCGCTCTGTGCGTTCTATGACGCGAGTCTTAACGCATCATGCAGAGCGCCGTCGTCCGAGGACGGCCCTCGAGCCGATTTTGCCGCGTTTGTGGAGTGGACACTGGCGAGAAAAAGACCCGAGTTCCCCGCCTGTTCCAAGGAGAATCTCGTCAGTGCCACTCCAGACCCAGAGCTCAGCCAGCCACCCCGACCCGCGGATTATGAGCCCATCAGAGACGGAAAGCCCGAGCCCGGAGCGACAGCAGTATGGAGTGCCGACGGGGGCAAAACTGCTGATCAGGTACGTGAGCCGACCATTACATCTGCGACGGTGGAGTGCTTTGTGGAGCAAGAGAGGGCGGTAGAGAGCCCCGCCCACTGCACTATCACTGAGGGTGAGCTTGAACAAGATTATGGGGATGTTATTGACTGTGTCATGGAAATACCTATCTGCCTGGATTTCCCACCCACCCTCCCTCTTCTGCCTAGTCCTGAATCTCCGCTGGTTCCGCCCAGCCTACCTGAATCCCCGTTGTCTGCTGTCTGTCCCCTTGCTCACCCTCAGCCCACCATCTGTGCGGTGGGTTCGCCGCGGGTCTGCCAGTCTCCATCGGTGTCATGGCTGGAGGATCCCTCACCATCGCCTCCAGCCTCAGAGTCCTGGACTCCGCCTCGGCCCTCCGACCCTGCGGCTCCACCCCGGCTCTCTGCTCCCTCGTCTCTGCCGTCGCCCGTCGATCCACCAGCTCCACCGGGCACCATCGTCCCTCCGGCTCCGCCCTGGTCAGTCGTCGCCCCACCTTCGCCTCTGGACTCTACTCCTCCGGCTGTGCCTCGTCGCGCCGTCCCACCGGCTCTGTGGACCTCCTCCCTCCCGCGGGCACAGCCTCGGTCCTCTGTCGCTCCGGCTCCGCCGCGGATCTCCGGATCTCCATCTCCGCCTTGGTCGCCAGAGCCTTGGGTTCCGCCTTGGCCCTCCGGATCCGCGGTGTCACCCAAGATCATCGGCTTTCCGTCTCCGCCTCGGGCTCTCCCACCACCTGCTCCGCCTCCGTCGGTCGGCCCCTTGGAGTCGTCAGCCCTTCCTCCACCATGGCTCCTCCCTCCATCGGCTCCACCGTGGGAATACATCTTGGCTGCGTTCTGGGTCCCGCCTGGCTCCTCCTGCTCCAGCCCATTCCTGTCACATCCTTGGCTCCTCCCTCCGTCACCACCCTGGACTCCATCTTGTGCCCTCCTCCCGGGAGTCCGTCTTCCGCCGAAACCCCCTCCTAAGACTGTTTGTTTCCTGTTTGTCGGCGTGAGGATACGCCTTCCGGGAGGGGGAGGTAATGTCACATCCCCGGACTTTCATGTTGGTTTCTCCCATTCTCCCCCGCAGTTCAGTGTGTGTTTGGTTCCTCCTTCATTGTCTCCACCTGGATGTGTAATCAGTCTGTGTATTTAAGGTGTGTGTTTTCCCCTGTACTCTTGTCGGTCTTTGATGTTATATGGATGTCTTACCCTGCTGTTCCTGTGTCTGCTTGTATTCCGTTGGATTTATTAAATATTCGTCTTTTACTACGTCGTTGTTCGTGTGTTCCTGCCTACATCGTGACACAGATGTGCTGCTTATTTTTGTGGAAAACTTTTTTGTTTTAGGATTCTCTGATGAATAGAAAGTTCAAAAGAGCAATATAATGGTAATGTAAATTATTGTGTCCTTGCTGAATAAAAGTATTGATTGCTTTACAATATTTATTAATATTTATGGCCCATATTTTGTTGCAAATCATGGAAAGATTTTGGTGCAGTACAACTGAAGGTCTTCCATTTGTAACACTTAAAGTTTTTTATATTTTACAACTGTCGTAGGATCAAACTTAGGACTCTTTTAGGACTTTGACCTAGAAAAACCAAACAAAATTGAATTTGGTTTCAAATAAGGTAATAAAATTCAGTGCAACTATTGCCCTTTTGTTACAAATTTCTCTGATTTTCTTTGCACTGAAGTCACAACTTGTGAATCAAGAGAGTATCAGGCCTTAACGGCATGAGCTTACTAAGTAGATAGTGGTTCTGGTTGCAGCTGAGGCACTGGTCCTGATGTGGGCCGGAGCACTCGTGGCAATACTTGTGACACAAGTGACATTCTCCATCCTGGTTGCTGTAGTGGTGTGAGGGACATATGGTGGGTGTGGCACAGCGCCCGTGGGAATCCATCGCCAGGCCTTCAGAGCAACTTGTGCAGGAGGTGTCGTGAGGACCAGAACAGGTTAGACAGGTGCTGTCACAGGCTGCAGAGCAAAAAGAGACTTTTCATTAATGTCATGTGATCTAGTGATGACACCAGTGTTGGGGGTAATGCATTACAAGTAACGTGAGTTATGTAATTAGATTACTTTTCCAAGTAACTAGTAAAGTAACGCATTACTTTTTAATTTCCAAGAAAATATCTCAGTTTTTTTTTTAGTAGTGTCAGTTACTTTGTTTTCCCATTTATTGACTGTGTGTTGTATAAACATGATGTTTACTGTAGTTCTAGACTAAATGTGAACATACATTAGTCATCTCACTTGCACAAAAAAACTGATTCAGTTTTTCTCCAAATTAATAGGAACAGTGAAATACAAGCTCAGAATCACAACTAATGCAAATAATTAAATATGTTAAATAACATGCGTTCTACTGTTCAGATGTGAATTTACTTCTTCTTTAGCCTGAGGATTATTACACTTTTTGGTGTGAAAGGGCTTTTACATTTGATAAAATACAACTTTTTATATTAAAAAACAAACAAGCAAGCCCAGCCCAGCTATTAAAAGTAACGCAAAAGTAATGAACACATTACTTTCCATAAAAAGTAACTAAGTAACGTTATTAAAGGAGTAACGCAATTTTGTAATGCATTGCTTACTTATTTTAGTAACTTTCCACAACATTGGAGGGCACAATTATGGTTATTAAAACTGACAAAATGAATATAGAATTGTAATTTTATTTTTAATATTATTATGAAAGAATATTATTTATTACTGATTTGGATCAGTAATGTCTGGATGAACCTCAAAGACTCTCAAAACTTTATTTTACAGTTCAATGAATGTAATAACATAAATACTTAATTACTGACATTATATTTTTACTGTACAGCCAAATAATAACTGGTGTTCCCAGGTTTTTCTTCATTATGCAAACATCACATGAAGTTTTTCGTTCCTTGACACTTATCTTCCTTTTGTTTCTCTTGGTCCTTGCCACTCTTAGGGTTTTGGTCTCTTTTCTGTGTTCTGGGTCATGTATATCATTTTGAAGTCTATCCAGTTACTGTTTCTCTGTATTTGTAGTTTATTTGTAGTTTTTCTGTCGATTAGCCTTTCATTGATTACAGGTGTGTCTTGTTTGCTGCCTTATGTCTACCTCATATTGTCACACCCCCGGACTTTCATGTTGGTTTCTCCCATCAATTCCCCCCGCAGATCTTAGTGTTTTGGTTTCTCCCTCATTGTCTCCACCTGGATGTGTAATCAGTCTGTGTATGTAGTGTGTGTGTTTTCCCGTCAATGCTGTCCGTCTTTAATGTTACCACTCCGTGTTCCTGTGTCTACCTGTCTCCCGTTGGATTTATTAAATACTTTATTTTTACTACGTCGTTGTTCGTGTGTTCCTGCCTGAATCGTGACAGAAAGACCGACCGATACAGTTTTTTTTTTTTTTTGCGTATTTCACCCCGTTTTGTTTATCGTTCTGTTTTACAGTCTTTTTTTCCCGTTGTGTTTCCCCCATGGATTCCTTCCTACGTCCAGAATTCATCCTCCTCCGGCTGAAGCAGGGGGATTTACCACTTGAGGGATTTACGCTACCCGGACGAAGCGCTCTGTGCGTTCTATGACGCTAGCCTCAACGCATCATGAAGAGCGCCGTCGTCCGATGACGGCCCTCGAGCGGATTTCGCCGCGTTTGTGGAGTGGACACCCGCGTTCCCCGGCTGTTCCCAGGAGAACCTCGTCAGTGCCACTCGAGACCCAGAGCCCAGCCAGCCACCCCTACCCGCGGATTACAAGCCTGAGCCCATCGTAGACGGGAAGCCCGAGCCCGGGGCGACAGCAGTATGGAGCGCAGATGGGCTCAAAACTTCCGACCAGGTGCGAGAGCTGGCCATTACATCTGCGACGGTGGAGTGCTTCGTGGAGCAAGAGAGGGCGGTAGAGAGCCCTGCCCACTGCACCACCACTGGGGGTGAGCATGAGCACAACTCTGGGGATTTAATAGACTTTGTCACGGAAATACCTGTCTGCCTGGATTTCCCACCAACCCTCCCTCTTCTGTCTCTGCCTGATTCTCCGCTGGTTCCGCCCAGCCTTCCAGAATCCCTGCTGTCTTCTGTCTGTCTCCTTGCTCACCCTCAGCCCACCATCAGTGCGGTGGGTTCGCCACGGGTCTGCCAGTCACCATCGGTGTCATGGCTGGAGGAACCCTCACCATCGCCTCCAGCCTCAGAGTCCTGGACTCAGCCTCGGCGGTGTCGCCCAAGATCATCGGCTTTCCGTCTCCGCCTCGGGCTCCACCACCACCTGCTCCGTCGGTCGGCCCCATGGAGTCGTCAGCCTTACCTCCACCATGGCTCCTCCCTTCATCGGCTCCACTGTGGCATTCCATCATGGCTGCATTCTGGGTCTCACCTGGCTCCTCCTGCTCCAGGCCCCTCCTGTTACCTCCTTGGCTCCTCCCTCCGTCATCACCTCCATGGACTGTTCCATCACCATTCTGGACTCCATCTCTTGCCCTCCTCCCGGGAGTCCGTCCTCCGCTGAAACCCCCTCCTAAGACCCCTTTGCTGTTTCCCGTTTGTCGGCGCGAGGACACGCCTTCCGGGAGGGGGAGGTAATGTCACACCCCTAGACTTTCATGTTGGTTTCTCCCATCAATTCCACCGCAGATCTTAGTGTTTTGGTTTCTCCCTCATTGTCTCCACCTGGATGTGTAATCAGTCTGTGTATTTAGTGTGTGTGTTTTCCCCTCAATGCTGTCGGTCTTTAATGTTACCACTCCGTGTTCCTGTGTCTACCTGTCTCCCGTTGGATTTATTAAATACTTTATTTTTACTATGTCGTTGTTCGTGTGTTCCTGCCTGAATCGTGACACACATACCCCAGTGTTTTTGTGTTGGTTTTCATATCTTGTTCATTAATCGATGTGTCTCCAGTTTTGTACCTGTTATTTCTCGTTTTCTACTCCTTGAGTTTGGATTATTATTTGTCTAAATAAACTGCGTTCGGATCCTACTCTCCTCCATCATCTCTGAGTTTGCATACGTCTTTGGCTTGCACATTGGTGACTAAAAATATCATGTGCTATGTACAGTGTGTTATAAGCATTATGCCTTGGTACTTTCAATTAACTGGGTTAAACTGCTTAGGGCTGAGTGATATGAAATGTTTAAGCCTGTAATTAATATGCATCACTTAACCGTGTCAGTAACTGTTTCAGTCACCACCAAAAAGTAATTAGCCTTTTCCCTACACCAAATAAATTCAATAAAATCCTCACAGGTTTCATAAATCTAGTTAATAATAAATTAATAGCTAAAATTAATTAACAAATGAATATTTTTTTAGCAAATTATACAGCTACCATAAGGATATCCAACCTTACCAAGATTTATACAGTACATTCATATAAAGCAACACAATACACCAAATCTTAGCTGTGTTATTGTTTATATAAAGCTCTGTGTGTAAACATTATGTAAGGTGATACATAAGTGCATCCTAATAAATTAGAATGTCGTGGAAAAGCTCATTTATTTCAGTAATTCAACTCAAATTTGTAAAACTTGTGTATTAAATAAATTCAATGCACACAGACTGAAGTAGTTTAAGTAGTTTTTAATTGTGATGATTTGGCTCACATTGAACAAAAACCAGTTCACTATCTCAACAAATTAGAATACTTCATAAGACTAATTTTAAGTGAATTGTTTTGAATTGTTTCTCATTTTCCTCTTGACAATACCGGTCTGGTGAGTTCATGGTCATTTAACCAACTTTTGGTGCTTTTGGCAGTGCAAATTTCTTGGTAAACGGATGCAGTGACTTTGGTTTTCAAAAAACACAGTGGACCAACACCAGCAGATGACAGATGCAGATTACACCCCAAATCATCCCAGACTTTGGAAACTTTACACTGGACTTCAAGCAACTTGGGCTATGAGCTTCTCCACCCTTCCTCCAGACTCTAGCAGTCTTCCCCATGATTGTGTAGCCTAGTGAACCAAACTGAGAGACCATTTTGAAGGCTCCGGAACCTTTGCAGGTGTTTTGAGTTGATTAGCTGACTGGCATGTCACCACATTCTAATTTGTTAGGATAGTGAATTGGTGGATTTTTGTTAAATGTGAGCCAAATCATCACAATTAAAAGAACCAAAGACTTAAACTACTTCAGTCTATGTGCACTATTTAATACACAAGTTTCACAATTTGAGTTGAATTACTGAAATAAATGAACTTTTCCACAACATTCAAATTTATTGAGATGCATCTCTATACTATATAACAAATCTTAACTGCCTGATACTATTCCCCTTTATATAAAATAAAACTTAATCTTATGTTTCTGTTCATTTGAGATATATTTGTTGGGAGTGCTATTAATTTCTTTAGGTTTATTAAAATTAATTAAGTGGAAAAACATGACTACACCTATAACATTAATGGTAAAGAACGTTGTCTCACCCATGCACTCTCCGGACCTGCTTTCCCTGTAAGTATGTGCAGGGCAGGGGGCTAAACATGCTCCGTTGTGTAGTGTGTTGTCTGGGTCAGAACAGGAATCACAGTTGTTTGGTTCAGGCCCATCACATAATTCACAATCGGTGTGGCAACTTTTACAAATGCCTTGATCCGTGTCTTCAAAATAACCATCAGGACACACCGCTATACACTGGCTGGCATGCACGAAGAACTTTTCCTTACACTCTGAAGTTAAAAGAACAGAAAACATGTATGTAACCTGTATGAAAATGTATAAAACACTGTTGATGGTATTAATGCTACTAAGAAAGCTACAACAGCAGAGAAATAAAAATGGTACAGTATTATTATTTAAAGTAGGTGATAAAATGTAACTTTATTTAGGTATTAATATGCACCCTTTCGGGCTAAATAATGTACAAAGGTGTACATCTGCCCCAGTGACAGCTGTTGTAGAGGTAGATGAGTGTAGAAGGCTGTTGCAACATCAATAAAACATCTTTGTTACTTAGTATTTTCTTAACGTTAAATAATTGTTCATAAAAACATGCAAAACTGTGATGAATTACCTGTGCAGAGTCTATCCTCAGAGCAGATGGCACAGCTCTCTGGACACTGCACACACTCCCTGTTCATCACTGTGTGTCCAGACGGACATCTCGCCACACACTCATGTTTGTGGAGCAGTAGCGTTTCCTCACAGCTCAGACAGTGTGTTGCATTCTTCTCACATGATGAGCAACCAGATGCACAGCTCTTACACACCTGACCCACAGGATACCCTCTGAACATACATATACATGCACATAATTTAAAACAGTATAAATTTACAATGCAACTACTACATAACACCAGAAATTGTCAACAATTGCATTACATTATGTTTTTTATTTTTGATAATCCATACTGGAATTTTTTGTGATATTTTATTTTTAACCATAAAAAACCTATCAATATGACTATATCAAGTTCTCTATATTATCAACATAATCAAAACTTTTCTGAAAAAAAAAAGCTCATCATCAAGTCATCATCTGATTTATAAATTGATAGTTTATACTTTTTAGCAAGTAAAAGTGATTAAACTGCTTTTTATTTATAAATAAATAATAAAAAATGTTTTGCCCTCCACAATAAAAATGCAGAGCATTGATCATAAAACTAATCATTTAAATATTGTTTTACATAGTCATATTATTGGGAACTATAGAGTAGCTGATATTGTTATGCATTTAAGAAGTTTCATTGCTTTACATTACAAGGTATAGGAATCTACTCTTACTTTTGGTCATATAAACATCAGCAGCTGCACCTGCATAGTTTTGCTCAGTTTGGGCCTTTTTTTTTTAAATTGAGATGCTTTTTCCTCTTTTGAAAGCGTCATATTCTCCTATCATACTATATGAACTATATGAAGTCTGATGTATCAAATATGTTAGTCAACAAAAAAAATCAAAAAAGACATTTTGTTTAAATCTGTGTAATAACAATGTAATTAAACTGTAATTGATTTAATTTAACTCTAACATTTAGACTAGATGTTCATGAGAGAGTAAATTATAACTAAATTAGTACTAGAAACCTAAAAAAGTGGATCTGAGGGAATCATTAGCTTTAATATAAATATCTGTCTCTTACCTTGTGCACTTGCGCACACACTGCCCGGCCTGCAAATAAAGAGGGTTTTTACGGGCTGACTGGCAGCGCGTGCAGAGCTGATCATCCTGGCACTGGGCACAACCTTGGGGGCAAGTCTCACAGTGGCCGCTCTCTTTACTGCCAAAGCTGCCCGTCGGGCATCGTATCACACACATCTGATCTGCACTCAGATATCGACCTAGAAAACAGAGTGGTTACAACACACATATAAAATGTCTAAATATCCGTTTATTCAACCTTTTATACAACCAATCAAAGAGTTTTCTATCCATCATATTCTTCTTTGAGTTGTATTATTATACCTTTGACACAGCTGTTGCATTGAGTCTTCATTCTGCCCCAGCAGGATTCACATGAAGAATGACAGGCCTCACATTCTCCATCATCTGTGAGATAAGAGCAGAAGTAATTAACCAACAATTATTTTATAGCAGATCCTTCTCTTGTGAAAATAAAGCGATGCTCAATTAGGTACATTTTTCACACATTTTCTTCTGAGAGTGAACCTACAAAGAAATGACCATTCAGACAGCTCAAGATTTATTGAAGTCATTTTGTATTCAGTCATTTTACTTTATATGTCTTATAAGTTTATTATAACTGATAAACTAAAGGTTGCCAAACTAAAGCATTCTAATATATAATATTACAAACTGACTTCCGGTCTCATCCGGCTCCAGCTATTTTAAGCTGTACAAAACAACTCCAAAATGGTGTGTCTTACCATGTTTTTTATTGTATCTTAATTATAAGCACACTGATTTGTAGTGCAAGCAGTTTTATTGTTTACTGCACATTTTTATTCTGTTTGTTATTTCCCTGTAGTGTCTAATGAACCAGAAGTTTCACCCATAGACTTCCTTCCACATTAAAGAAAAAGGTAGATACACTTTGGACAGCAGGTTGACTCTACAATTGAGTTTTAATGTCTAAGACTGTGGTCAAATATAAGTCTGCAGTCAAACATTTTAAAAGAAAGATGTCAATATGACTGTGACCATACAACAACAAGCGGTTTAAAAAAAACTGATGAATAGGTGAATGGATTTTAAGATGAAGTTATATGTAATCAAACTATCCAAGACCAATTTTATCTGGATTATGCAAAGAGAGAAAGTTAAGATCTCCAGAGCTATGAGCGAGCAATCTCTAAATAATAATTTTTTTGTGTTGCTCTCACCAGTGACGTATGTCTGGGCAGGGCAGACATCCTGTTCAGGCACACAAGCTCCATTATCAAGCGTTAATCCATTGCCGCAGCTTTCACAGTCACTGTCCTCCGGACCACTGCATGTCCTGCAGTCTGAGTGACACTCCTCACACTCCTGGGAATCTTCATCACCATAGAAACCATCGGGACATCCCCGCACACACTTCCCATCTGCAGGGCACAGTATATAAAACATTTGAACAATCTTGTCCAGTTGTGTCAAAAGATCATGCAAAATTAGTTTAAAAATTAGAGTGTTTTTCAAAAGTCTGCATTTGGCAATTATCTGCCATTCTTTGCCTCTTCTATTCATCTATCAAGTTCTGTCAGGTTAGATGGGGGCAGACACACATTTCCAAGTCTCTCCAGACATCAAGACTCAAGCCAAGGACATTCACAGAGTTATCTTTTAGCCACTCTTGTTATGTGCTTAGGATCATTGTCCTGTTGGAAGGTGAACCGTCTGCATAGTCTGAGATTCTGAATGCTCTGGACTGGGTTTTTATTAAGGCTATCACAATATTTTGGTGCATTGAGCTTTTCTTCTACTCTGAAGAGTCCTTCAGTCCCTGCCACTGAAAAACAGTCCCTCAGCATGAGGCTGCTACCAGTACACTTTACTTTTGGGATGGATGCTACTCTGGATCTATACCCACAATCTCTGTGCACTGTGTAAACAATGAGTGTCGTATACACGCAACAGATCGCTTCCGGCGTTTGCGTATACTACGCCAGAGCGTGTACACGTGTAACGAGCCGGATGATGAGCTCGTGCTCAGGAGAGATGGACGTGGTGGTGTATAAGAGGTAAAAATGATATAAATACTGTTCAGTTTCTCGCAAAAAACGATTGTTTCGTGTCTTAGGACATCAATGTATCATCACGAGCCGCAGGGTGTAATTTGGATTCGTCTGTGCATGTGTTTTTTTTACTTTTAAAGGTCTGGTGCCCATCCACTAGTTTTAGCTTGTGTTCTGCTGAAAAAAACAAAGTATATTTATATTACATTTGCAAAGATGTTAAAAACCTGGTTTTTGCTTTGCCATTATGCTGTATGGAGTGTAGACTGATGTGGGAAAAAGTAATTTAAAGCAGTTTAACATAAGGCTGCAACATAACAAAATGTGGAAAAAAAGGGGTATGAATTTCAGAAGGCACTGTACATTTGGTACTTCTGTTGTAAAGAATAAACTAAAAAATATTATGTCAGTTAATGTTGTACCCAGACCCCTGGTTGAAAACCACTATAGTAGAGCATGGCTCTAGCAATGCCAAGGGCATGGTTTTCCAATGGAATGCACAAAATAAGAAAATGTATAACATGAATGCATGGTAAAATGTCAAACCTGACAGGAAGAGGTCAGCTTCACACCAGTAACACTCGTCTTCATCACAGCTGACACAGTCATGCTCACAGGACACACAGCTCATGGTCTCCTCAACTGTGTATGTCTTAGAAGGACAGTGCTTATAGCAGCCCTCTTCAAACCTGTGCATAAAGAGCATTTTGGTCACATCTCAGAGTGGCAAAAATCTATAGATTCACTTTCAGGTTTTTTATTCTGCCTTTTACGCATACATTCCAGCAGCTATTTCTGTTACAACATTTAAATGTTTCTTACTTGTAATATCCACTAATGCAGGACAGACAGTGTTTGGGATTATCTGCAAAATGAAGGAACTGTAAATTATGTAGAAACATCTGTCCAGTCTGGTCAACTCAACTCAGTACAGTTTACAGTGGAATATGAAGTCAAAACTATTTGTAACATCCATCAGTTATGTTCTACTTATTTACTAAGTAAATGTATCTGAATGTCTGAAGAGAACATGACAAACAAACCGAAACATCAGCCATGTGCTCCAATATAAGACTAACCCCAAGTATGAGCAATAGTAAAACAAACAGAATGCTGAACTTACAGAGAACACACTTATTACATCCCTCTTCACATGACATGCAGTCATCATATTCTGGGTCTTCCACTTCCCCTAAAACACAAACACACACCCACACACCCACACACCCACACACACCCACACACACACACACACACACACACACACACACACACACACACACACACACACACACACACACACACACACCTAAATTAGCCAAATGCATTGACTGACGTTTGTCCTGAAAGTGCAAAATAATCCCAAAGCCTAGCATCATTAATAATATTTCAAAGAATAGTTCACCAAAGAATTTTTTTTTCTTTTTTTTCACTCTATGAAACAGAGCAGCTTGGACATGTTCTAAATATATTTTATGTTTTTAAATAACCAGGTACATCACAAATGACACTTGAACTGTACAGGAAGATAAAGTCAGACCTTCACCACACTCCGGTTTATTACACACTCCATCGTTGAGGTAGAAGGAGTCTTCACACTTGATGCAGTGTGTGGCTGAGGAGCAGAGTTTGCAGTGCGAAGGACACGGCTCACATGCCTTCAGTGCTGTGTGGAAATGAGCCTGAGGACACACTTCCACACACTCGCCACTGTATAGGTACCGGTCCACCCCAAACTTATCTACAACACACACAAACAAAACACATAATGCACACAAAATTACCATATAATACACACAGAGACACATACTGTAGATGGTGAGACCATCATGATGTCGTTAGTCGTATTTTCATTTTGATGGCTTGAAGTCAGGAATGAAATGAAGCTAAAGGTAAATTAAAATACACGCTACAGTCACATTTGTTATAAGATGTAAGACAGTCACATTGAATTTTTTTAAATAAACCATTTGCATCTTTTTTATTTTAATTACTTACCACTAAACAGAAAACTACTATACTTTCAGGCTACAGGCCACATTTGGTGCTTGCCAAGTGTTCATTTGGACACTGCATGGAGATCTTATAAAAAACATTGGATGGATTGCGGAAGTTGCACATGCTAATTTACTTGAGTTATTGGGACAGTAGCCATTTGGACTATGCTGAGAAATGAATTCTGACCTGTGTCACAGCCAGTACAGTTAGCAGGACCAGCATCAACGCAATGAGCACAAGTGTGGTCACAGAGGTGACACTGTCCACTGGATGGGTACTTCCCATCTGAGCAGCTGACCACACATCGCCCCTCATCCAGCCAACTACAAGAGAAGCAAAGATGAAATGTACATTATTAGTATGTACATTATTACCATTTTTTGATCAAAAACACAGTAAAACAGTACTAATGTGAAACATTATTTCTATTTAAATAACCCTAATAGTTTATTCCTGTGATGGCAAAACTGAATTTTTCAGCATTACTCCAGTTTTAACTGTCATATAATCCTTTTAGATCATTCTAATAAGCTCAGTTATTATCAATTATCAATTATCATTGGTGACAGAAATGGGCATAAATACATTGAAATGTATTTAAAATAAAAATACAAAATACTGAGTGGAAAAATGTATTTAAATACAAATACAAAATACTGTGTAAAAATGTATTTAAAATACAAATACAGTATTTTGTATTTTTAAAATACACAAAATACATGTGAAATTGGCCATCAAGTGCAGGCATCCCTTTAAGGGATAGTTTACCCAAAAATGAAAATTTGTTTATCTGCTTACCCCCAGGGCATCCAATATGTAGGTGACTTTGTTTCCTCAGTAGAACACAAACAAAGATTTTTTTAACAAAAACCAGTGCAGTCTGCCAGCCAAAAAACATGCACAGACAAATCCGAATTACACCCTGCGGCTCGTGACAATACATTAATGTCCTAAGACACGAAACGATCGGTTCTTGCAAGAAACTGAACAGTATTTATAGTTTGGAAAAATCCAGACCCTAATCTATTAAGATTAAGGGTCTGGCATCGAGCAATGAAAAGGGCTTAACTCTATGGGCGATGAATTTGAAACTCTCACTGCACACAATTGGATAATGCCACGACCAATCACAACAATACACAATGTGACATATCCTGAGCGAGTGGATTTCAATGTTATAACATAAACAATGTGACAAGATTAATAACTATTAATTACGACAACCTCATAAAACAATTAGGGCCCATCAAACTATTTATTAACTATCAACTAATATGTGGATGGATGCATATCGTCCTGTTCAAATTAGGCTACTGTATTACTATTGAATAGTTCAGTTTTTCGTTACAGTAAGTTTACCAAGTGACTCTTACCATTTGTAAATGAGAAGGACCTCATCCACCACAATCCCGATCAGGTTGTCCCGGTAGACCTTGTTCGATAACATTTATCGCCACTTCTTTTTTAACAGCCAGGACTCGGGACTGCCGAATGCTATCTGGCATTGCCCGCTTCAGATCTGTTCCTCTTCGTGGTCGCACCATACGCTTAACTACCAGCGGAGCTAACTGATAAATTAAACTCTTGCCGTATCCAGTCGGCAAAACAGCAAAAACGTCCTTCTTGCAAAGGAATGATTCGAACGTGGTTTTCTGTTCCTCTTTTATATGAAAAGCCAAGTCTAACTCGTTCACTGTAGCAGCCAAAGCCGTTTCAAACTACTGGTGTTCATCTGTAGCCATCATTCAATGTTTACTAAATGATGTTTTATCATGAGGAGCGCAATTAGTAATCGATCTAATTAACAGACGTGTATATAGCCTATACCACAACCTCACCTCTGTTCCTTGACAGATTTTTAGCATCCCTCCTCCACCCCTTATCCACACTTACAACTATTTTCTGTCCTAACGGAGGTATTCTGAGTTCGGGCAAAAATTCCGAGCTCGGAGCCCTTCCATCGGACAGCTCACCAAAACCGCATAACCCATTCCCAGTTTATTATATGTAAGTGTGAACTTGTGAAATGATTCCGGACGTCGCAGCGCTGTCGTCATCAGCTTAGCTCGCCTCTGGCTCGCCTCTCTACATCAGATACACCGATTCGATTGGTTCTCAGAACTGCTTACGTAATGCAGTAACATGCATCATTGCTCGATGCCAGAGTGTCTTGCAGAGACAATTCAAATTGTGCTCTCGCAAGACCTCTGGATTTCCAGGGTACAGTATTTATATAATTTTTTACCTTTGATACACAGCCATGTCCATCTGTCATGAGCACGAGCTTTTCATCTGGCACGTTAGATGTGTATGCGCTCTGTGGTAGCATACGCAAACGCCAGAAGGGAAAATCTGTAAAAGTTCCGGATGAGTTTGCGCAAGCAAACATAATCTTTTAGCTTTCAATCGGTTTGAATCAGGATATAGCAAGTAATTACCGTTTTGAATAGCCGCTATACACACAATCTCTGTGCACTGTGTGAACAAATGAGTGCCGTATACACACGCGACAGATCGCTTCTGGCGTTTGCGTAAAATACGTAACTTGCCGGAGGAAAAGCTTGTTTTCAGAACAGTTGGATGTGGCTGTGTATCAAGGGTAAAAAATTATATAAATACTGTTCAGTTTCGTCTCTTAGGACATCAATGTATCGTCACAAGGCGCAGGGTGTAATTTGGATTTGTCTGTGCATATTTTTTTTTTTACTTTTAAAGGTCTGGTCCACATCCATTGCCATTATATGGCTGGCAGACTGCACTTTTTTTGTTAAAAATCTTCGTTTGTGTTCTGCTGAAGAAATAAAGTCACGTACATCTTGGATGCCCTGGGGGTAAGCAGATAAACATCAAATTTTCATTTTTGGGTGAACTATCCCTTTAGGCTGAAATATATCTAGACATATTCTGAATGCAAAACTAAATGTAAACGATTTTGAAAGTTGAATAGATTCACACTTTATAGCATCGCTGCCTAAGATATATAAAGTTCTGTCATATCACCCAGCCTTAACATGCAGTAATGTTTTAAACACATTTGACTAGCTATATGATAGATTAAAAAAAACAACTATCAAAACTGATTGGTTAATAGGCAGCTAACGCTATTTTTCTCCTACACGTGTCGGTACTTGTTTATTATTTCATGTTTACTGAAGGCAAATCTGAATGATGCATCAATTTAACTTTAATCAAGGAATTGATTATGATGACACCCTTGCCTTAATGCAGAAAACTGAGAAAAGTGGCTGATCCAATGCTGACTCTGCTGCAGGCAGCTCACGTGCATGAGTCTTAAAGGTTGTATCAGCGATTTCTAGCCTAAAACATAAAGTGTCAATTTCAGCTGACCTTTCTTCACGATCCGCTCGCTGCCCGCCCCATAAATTGTCTGTGAAAAAAACGCGTCTCTCTGGTCAGCCTAGGGTCCGAGATATGCCAAAAAAACAATCGGCGCTATCAACTATTGCACAGATAAACAAACAGTGTTCGTTTATCTGTGGAAAGGTTGGTAGTGCCGATTGTTTTTTTGGCATATCTCGGACCCTAGGCTGACCAGAGAGACGTGTTTTTTTCACAGACAATTTATGGGGCAGGCAGCGAGCGGATCGTGATGAAAGGTCAGCTGAATTTGACACTTTATGTTTCAGGCTAGAAATCGCTGATACAACCTTTAAGGTTGGGGGAGGGGTGTGTCTGAACCATAGGTCTGAACTAAATCAGCACCCTGATAAAGAGGTTGATTGGCACAAAGTATTTTATGTATTTTGAAAATTCAAAATACTCGTCTTAAATGTATTTAAATACAAATTACATTAATTTTTTTCCCAAAGGCTTTAAAATACAAAATACAAAATAGTATTTTGTATTTCAAATATGTATTTTAAATACATGTATTTAAAATACTGCCCATCCCTGATTGGTGATTAATATTATATAATAATGATTCTTCCTAATTCTTTCTGCTAATTGTTGAAAATTGTTGAAATTGTTTCTTACTGTGTGTTGGAGCAGCTGAGACAGTCCACATTCGTTGGGCCTTTGCATTTATAACAGGACATGTCACATGGCTGACACTCTCCACTCTTATCCTGATATTCCCCTTTAACAACAAACATACATATAAACAACACAGTTATATCTGAAATGTTACAAACATATCTGCAACTATGCTTTGCATTAACAGGTTGCATACTCTGGTTGTAAAAAGCAGAACTTACCATCAACACAGTTGTGGCTGAGAATACACACACCATCCAGAAGTGTGTGTCCATCTACACACTCACTGCAGTTTCCTTTACCTGGCCCAACACAGGCCAGACAGCTCGCATCACACCTTAACATACACACACACACTTCAGAATCAAAATATTGGAAGGAATTATGATAAATGCTGAATAGATGAGAAGTATTATCACACATACCTTTTACAGGTGCTTTGAATGTCTGTGCTGTCAGAGTTTGCTTGTACAGCGTAGAAACCTTGACTGCAGGAGGACACACATTTCCAGTTCTCCATCAGATAGCCTTCAGCACATCGATTACATGACTCTAGACCTGCAGCTGTACAAAGACATGACCCTAAAACATCACATCTACACAAAAAGATCTGTTAAATACACAAAATGTCTTAGTTACAAGAACCTGTACAGGATTCCTATTGGAATTTGATCATAATTCTGAACCAAATCTTAATGATCATATGTATATTATATGCTAGAATTACTTGCTTGATTTTTAGAGTTCTATGTCATATTTAAATTAAATGTTTTGAAATAAATAGAAGAAAGTCCAATTGTTAGGTCACAGAACACAATTTCTGGGGCCAAATGCTTTATTAGATACCAAAATAAAACAACAAACAGTGCTAATATACTTAAGGTTTGTTGTACTAGTAAAAAACATGATCCTAATCTTTATATCCATACTGTAATGGGCCCTCAGTTGATTCAACTCATTAAAAATTTGTCATTAAGATATTCTGTGTTAATAATATGGGTATGCTATTGATAATCATATAGTCCTTTTGGTAAATATGTATTCTACCATTTTCGTTGAAATCATTAATTAAAAAGTTCCTATTATGATCCTTATGACTGGATTAACATGATGATTTGATTTAGGAATCTGTATACACTCCGATGGGGCAGTGGTTCTCAACCAGGAGGCTGTGACGGGGCTTCAGCAAACTTCCTAAGGGTCTGCAGGATAACTTGAAATGATTTAAAATGATACAAAACAAGCATAAAAATAGGCTAAAACAACAGTTGATTTCCTTTGAAGAACCATGGTTCCCAACCTGGATATATTGTATGAGGAAGCCTAATTTTAAAAGTGTGATTTCTAGACCTGAAAACATCATGCAAGTAAATAAAATTGGTCCCTAAACTAAAGTGTCATCACAATTATATATATTTCCTTATCCATTAAATAAGAAACAACTGGAATTGACATGTAAATTAATTAGTTTAAAAAAAGGCAACCCTAAAGAATAAAAAAAAATCCTAAAACTTCTGCTTTCAAATATTCTTGAGGATATTCTTGTGGACAATTAAGGTTGGGAAACTATTCCTCGATTCCAAGGCACTGGGAATCAAGAGTCGATTCCAAAGTTGGAATCAAGGGGAATCGACTCCTCATTCATAGCCGTTTTCAGTTCAACAAAGCTTATCTATGGGTGCCTCTCAAACGGAAGACTGCAACCTACAAAGGCTGCATATCTCAGCTGCTACTTCATCAAGCATCGCTGAACACCGATTCACGAAAATAAACTGAGAGAAAATGAGTCCTTACAGAGCTTTTCAGAATTTCAGGAAGCAGCCTTCTGTTTGAGAAGCACCCATTAATTTGCCTCTTGCTCTCTAATAGTGATTTGAAGTCTGATTGGTTTCCCACAAAAAGGTTCTTTCGGATTGTTTTAATGAACCAGTTCAAAAAAACGATTCAGAGATTTTACGGTGGAATTGGCTTATGTTGTCCACAATTTTAAGGCCTGCAAGAAAGAATAGATCATGATGTTATTAAGCGTCTTGATCTTATTTCCATCTTAAATAAAATGCTATTTTTTAACCTTTCTATCTTCATGGGCAATGCAGACACAATAACGATTTAAAATCAATCAGAGTTACAGAAATATATTGCAATTTTTACAAACTAAGCTTCATATTATGGGAAAACTACTTTCTACAACCTTTATATCCTGCAAGTCAAGGTGAAATTTTGTTCTTCCTATCTAAAAAGCAAGTAAAAAACAGTGAGGAATAGATTCTCGGAATCAAACCCCATAGATTCCAGAACCAGGAATTCCAAAAATTTCTGAATCGAACAGCCCTATGGACAATGTGGTGGGCCTTGAAGCCAAAAAGGTTTGAGAACCACTGTTCTAGGGTTATACTCAGGCATTTTGATCTGAATACATTTGGTGGGATGTGATTGATGGTGTATTGTATTTTTGTGGATTGTACCAGCACATGTAGCACAGGCTGGGTGGCAGGGCTCACATGAGTCCTCCGGCTCACTGTAGTAATGGCCCACCTCACAAGTCTTCTGACATCTGTTCCCCACCAGACTGAAAGGGCCAAAAACAGAGACAGTCATCTTTCATTACAATGAACAGACATTGTGTCATGAAATTTCAAAAGGTTCAGACATTTTATTGAAATATATTACCTTGTGCCATCAGAGCACTCTGTGCAAATGGAGGCTGAGGTGCATTTCAAACAGTTCTCGATATTACACTTCCTACACACATTTTCCTCTGCACGGCAAAAACATTAATAGCACAAAATTAGTTGAAGTTATGTTCTTTTTCTAACTAACATCAAATCACTTGTAATTGTTCATGCCATAGAGGAACTTAGGATCAGTCAATAGTTATTAAAAGGAGAAAAAAATAGTGTGTGAAAAACATTTGAACTTCTTTTTAACTATAAAGAACATTTTTTGCAATGCAAAGGTTTCCAGGATGATAAAGGTTGTTATAAGTCAATTAAGTAACCTTTATATTTAGCAGTATTTCCTTTAAGTAAACAAGTAACTGTCTTGTTTTTCAGTTTTGATACATAATCTGTGGCATTGCTCTTACCGTGGTACAGATAGTAGCCATCCTCACAGCTGGTCACACAATTGTTCTTTTCCTCATTCAGATGATATCCAGATTTACAGGCTGTGCACTGATCACTGCGGCTGCCCAAACATGACTTGCAGGAGGAGTAACACTTTTTACACCTCTTCTTATCCCCCCAGTACCCGGTCGGACACTCTGACACACAGGTCCTGAAAAACAAATTGGTTAAGTATTATCATAAACCTTTTGATGGAGAAGAAAAAAAGGCACAAAAGTAAACATTTTCTGACCTTGTGTTATTTTTGAACTTTAGGAAAAAGTTCAAGCAGGAAAGACATTGATGGGGTCCAGGTCCTTCACAACCATCCTCACTGCATTCTGGGTCACAAGAGCCTTATATCGAGAAGAGGGGAAATGAAAAACTACTGTATTCTCATTAAAAAAGAATTATATATTTACAGTGGCCATAAGAAATATTAAAGGCAATTACTTGAACTTAAGAGTGTTTGATACTTTAGTAAGACTTAAGCGCTTATTATTCCTGGATGAACTGATAACTATTTACTTTATTTCTCCTGAAACTTGTCTGTCATATACTATTTAAATATATTTGTAATTACACGTTGGCAATTTGGTGTAGGTAAAATATAATCACTTTAAATATAATACAAAAAAAAGACAAAGTAACACTTTATTTTAAGGTGTCCTTGTTACATGTTACATGTACTATTATAATAACTAATTATGCATAATTACATGCAAGTAACTCTAAGTCAAACCCTAATCCTAATCCTAACCCTAACCATATAGTAAATACATGTAGTTAATTAATATTACTCAGTACATAAATGTATGTAATGTAATTACACTGTAACAAGGATACCTTAAAAAGTGTAACCATTTATTTATATAATATAATATTATCTGCAAGTACAGTTAAAAAATACTTTCATGACTTGAAGTAAGCAAAGTTAAGCCTAAATAAAGTTGACCTAAATAGATTTTGCAGATACCACTAGGTTTTCATGAAATTTATACATTAAGTGTCCACGTAGTTTGTTGGGGCACTGTATGTTGTAATTACTTTTAATTTAAATTATATTATGTAATTAAGTTGTTTGGCTTATGAAGGTAAATCACCATTGTACTCTTCTGTTGCATCATCTTCAGACAGCAGCTGGGCAGAGCGGGGCTGCTCATGTCGAATGTATGGATGTATGGATGTTCCATAAAGCACCAGGGACCATTCAACTAGTTTCCCTAATGTAAAAAACAATGAAGTTTTACTTGACATTTTATACATATACCATGGATGTTACCACAATATACTTTAAAGTATCTTGAAATTGGAGTACCAATAAAAATGGTGTTACATAGATACTACTATACACTCTTAAAAATAAAGGTGCTTCACGATGCCATAGAAGAACCTTTTTGTCTAAATGGTTCCATAAAGAACCTTTAACATCTGAAGAACCTTTCTGTTTCACAAAAGGTTCTTTGTGGCAAATAAAGTTATTCAGATTATAAAAAGGTAAGCAAGAAATTGTTCTTTAAAGAACCTTTGACTGAATGGTTCTTTGTGGAACCAAAAATGGTTCTTCTATGGCATCGCTTGAAGAACCGTATGAAGCACCTTTATTTTTAAGAGTGTAGAGGCCATAGGCACCTTGTAGTCGACTGTTTCTATGTGGAGATGGCGTGTCTCTGATGTCCAGGATCCAGTCTCCTGTTGGTCTTTCACCCCAGCAGTGGGTCGTCATGAATTCCCATTTATGGAAGCCCTCATTGGAGTGGTCATTCGGTCTGAAAGGAAATAGCCCAAGAATAATTGAAACAAGATAACCCTAAGGAATTAGTGGGGAAAATGTGCTTTTGGTGAAGTTGCTGATATTTATATGGCCAAGTAAGATGAAATTCTGATATCCTGTGATGTAAATCAATGGGATCTTTACACCAGTATAATAGAATAAATACATTCATCCATCATATTTGATACTTACATTTTAACATGACTTTTCTAAAAAAAAAAAAAAATGATGCATGAATAATCAAGATACCAAGTCGCTTCAGTCTTGAATCTTGAAATATTACTAGCAATATAAAATTCCTATGTTTACTTTATAAATATCTGTAAAGATGTTATTGCAAAAATACATGCTTACCATTAGCTAAAATTGACTTTTAGTTTCTTATTTTAATTATACTAAAATGCCTTTTACTAAACAAATAATATTTAGGAGGCCTTAGAAATGTTATTGTCAAATATGATATAGTAGGCTTTGAAGGCTGAATCAAGTACTGGTTACCAATAAATACAGTTATTATTTCAATTCCAGTCCATCTGAACTGGCTCAGTATATTTGTACCTGTTTGTGAGAAGCTGAGATCTGGTTCCAGAGGGTGATGTCAGTGTAATTGACAGGTCTCCACGATGAGGATGTGTGATTGTTACACGTACAACCACATGCTCCAGATAGACCACCCGCTGCAGACGCTGGGAAGAGCAGCCTGAGGACTTAAACACTGACCTAAACACCCTCTCTGGACTGATGGTCCTGAGATACATAAATGAAGACAAAAAGTATAATACCATTACTATAATGTATCCTTGAAGACCATGTAAATATGGTATAAGAATATGGTAATTCAGTACCATAATGTATGTGACTAAACCATGGTAACAGCACGGTTCTTAAAGTAATCAGTAATAAAGCATAAAGGTTATGAGAAAACAGTTACCTGGCATTTTGGACTATGTTTTCCTCACACACATGTTGAGGAGGCACCTGCTTCCAGATCTCTGCTTCCTTCACCATGGCTTCAGCATCCATCAAACCAAACCCATAAAGGTGACTTACTGCAGACAATGATGACACAGTTTATTACATACTGGCAATGAGAGCATGTTTTATTTCCCATGCAAATGCGTACTCTAATGATTAATGGCTGCATAAAATATGTACAAATATGTACTGTATACTAAAATTATGCTATTTAGCTGCTACTAGAAGATGCAGTAACTACACCAACCAGTTACAAAATTATTTTTTTCCATTGAAGGAGATGTGTATGAAATACATACCTTTCCAAGCAACCACTGTGGCTAAAATGTATTATGATTATGATTATTACTAAAATTATCATTATCCTTACAAATGTCTCTACTAAATATCTAAGCATACATTTAATATTTTGAGATGTATATTCATATATTATGACATGATTACGATAATTAGCTTTTGTTATGCATTTAATATATTTTGTGCTGTCTTTCATGCTTTTTTAAAATAAATAAATATATGTTGAATAATATATCATAAGTGATGTTTACAGGCTCTTTTTACCATCATATCCAGCTCCATTGCTCTGCCAGTCTGAAGCACTCAGGTGACCGCGGCGTGAAGTTTTCACCACAATGTGCTGAACATCCCTCCAGGTCAGAGCTGGACTGAGCATGAAAAAACAAAGAAATTAGTTTATTCATCACATGCTCCACAAGGATGACAGAAATATTTTATCTTACAACATAATTGGCTCAGTAAAACCTGTATGTTAAACTGAGATCCCATGAGCAAACATAACAGAATTCAGCTCTGACTCAATCTGAACCAATGGAAAGAGTCAAAGTTCTGCAATGAGGTGATCCAAGATAAGTTTTTTACTCTGGCCAGTTGCCAGAACTTGCGCTTGCCGGAACTAACAGACAGAGCATTAACCATGAGTGCTTACTTTGCCTCCAATGTGAGGGCGATGATTCCTGAAGCCATAGGGGCCGATGCTGAAGTGCCGGAGTGCTTATCTGTGCAACGCTGCCTCAAATCTGTCGTCACCTGAAAACACAAATATGCATGAAGCCGGTTAGGATAAGCTAAAAAATTTCTGACAAAGAATCAAACAAATACACACTGAGTGACTCACAACGCCCAGGCTGTGGCTGTCTCTACTGCTGTAGGTGGTGGCCATAGTTGAGGAACACTCCTCCAGGTACCATGGCTTTCGGCCACTCTGAGTGGTGCTGCCTACTGAGATGGTGTAAATGCTGTTGGTGTAACCGTCACATGAGCAGTGGTCTTGACTCTGTCCACCATTTCCTGATGCCCACACAAAGATAGAACCACGGCCCTTTCTGCCCTAAGAAGCAAAGAGGAATGTATAGATGATTCCTGTTTATTTAGAAAACGTCTCAGGTTATGTATGTAACCCTAGTTCCCTGAAGGGAACGAGACTCTGCGTCGAAACGCTTTGGGAACGCCTTCAGCGTGACCACGCTCTGAGCACGTGTGTAATCAGTCCAATGGAATTGAGAGACGTCACGTACGTGATGACGTCACCGACCAGGAAGCTTAAAAGCACGTACGGCGAGAGCAGCGCTAGCTTTCTGAGAGCAGCAAGCGCCGCAGAATGCCTGAAGTATGGCCTCGAGACGCAGAGTCTCGTTCCCTTCAGGGAACTAGGGTTACATACGTAACCTGAGACGTTCCCTTCCAGGTAACTCGCGCTGTGTCGAAGCGCTTTGGGAACGAGAATGCCCACGCCGCCATACTGAAGGGGTCCCTGCCGGGTTAGGGTGAGGGGACGAAAGAGCCAGGAACGGCTGGAAAATCTAGGCCATAGAACCTAGTGAAGGTGAGGGGCGTGGACCATCCCGCAGCGTTACAAATGTCTTGAATGGAAAGGCCCGAAAGAAGGGCTTTGGAGGCAGACATACTTTGGGTCGAGTGAGCCTTGACCCCTAATGGTGAGGGGAGACCAGAGGACTCATAGGACAAGGAAATGGCATCCACAATCCACCGGCTTATGGAAGGCTTGGCAGCAGGGTGGCCTCTCCTCGGAGGGCCAAAACAGACCAGTAATTGGTCAGCCTTCCTCCACAGGGCAGTTCTGTGGACGTATGTGTACACAGTTAAGCTTCTGCTGACCGGGTTCCCTGAAGGGAGGAGGATGAAAGGCCTGGAGTACGATTGGGCATGGTGCGACAGTGGGGACCTTAGGAAGGTATCCCAACTTGGGATACAGAAAAGCTTTGGCCATGCCAGGCGCAAATTCAAGAAAGGAAGGGGCCACAGAGAGGGCCTGAAGGTCCCCAACCCTCTTAAGAGAAGTGATCGCCAGAAGCAGCGCAGTCTTTAAAGTGAGAAGCCGATCTGAGATCTCTTCTAGAGGCTCGAAAGGAGGCCTGGAGAGGGCGTCAAGCACCACGGCTAAGTCCCAAGGAGGGACGCGAGAGCGTACAGGAGGCCTCAACCTCAGCGCACCGCGGAGGAAACGTGTAACTAATGGGTGTCTGCCCACTGAAGTGCCACCAAGAGGGGCGTGGTAAGCAGAGATAGCCGCCACGTAAACCTTCAAGGTGGAGTGGGTTAACCCGGCGGAGAGACGGGCCTGTAAGAACTCCAGCACTGTACCAACTGGGCAGTTAACTGGGTCAAAATGGCGGTCTCCGCACCAAGAAGTAAAAAGCTTCCACTTCAAGGTGTACAGTTTCCTCGTCGAGGGAGCTCTGGAATGGAGGATGGTCTCAACAACCTCAGTTGAGAGACCAGAAGCTACGAACTGCGCCCCCTCAGGGGCCACACCCACAGCTTCCACAACTCCAGGCGGGGGTGGAGAAAGCGACCCCCTGCTTGTGAGAGATCCCTCCTGACTGGAATCTCCCACGGAGAGCTGTCTAGGAGGGAAATCAGGTCCGAGAACCATACTCGGCCCGGCCAGAACGGGGTGACTAGAAGCAGTCGGACCCCGTCCTGGCGCACTCTCACCAGAACTCCCGGGAGCAGAGCAATCCCCAGTGGAGCTGGATGGCACTGGGAGAACCAAAGGGGACATTGCGTGTTTTCTTGGGTCGCAAAGAGGTCCACCTGAGCTTCCCCGAAGACCCTCCAGATCTGCCTCACCACAGAGGGGTGAAGCATCCATGCCCCGGGCCTCGGCCCCTGCCTCGACAGGATGTCTGCCCCCACATTGAGGTGCCCAGGGATGTGGACTGCTCTCAGTGAGAGGAGTTTTCCCTGGGACCACACAAGTATCTGGCGCGCCAGCTTGTACAAGGGCCGCGAACGCAGACCGCCTTGGTGGTTGATGTAAGAGACCACTGCTGTGTTGTCGGTGCGCACCAACACATGGTGGCCTCTTAGGTCTGGGAGGAAGTGTTTCAGAGCCTGAAACACAGCCAACATCTCCAGGCAATTGATGTGCCACGTGAGACGATGACCCCTCCACAGACCGCGGGCCGAGCGGCCACTCATGACCGCTCCCCAACCGGTGAGGGATGCGTCCGTCGCAAGCGTGACGCGGCGACAAGGAGCTCCCAGCACCGGGCCCAGATTTAAAAACCAAGGATTCCTCCACATGTCCAAGGCACGAAAGCATCGTCGCTTGACCTTGATCATGCGAAACGGGTTTCCCCTCGGGGAGAACCCCTTGGTTTTGAGCCACCACTGTAGGGGTCTCATGTACAGCAGGCCAAAAGGAATCACGTTGGACGCAGCTGCCATCAGACCCAGCAGTTTCTGGAATTGCTTCACAGTGAGTAACCGGCCTTCTCTCACTCTCGCGACTTCTTTGAGAATCGACTCTACACGAGCGGGAGACAGGTGTGCCCGCATCGTGGAGGAATCCCAAATTACACGGAGATAAGTGGTTCTCTGAGATGGAGAAAGCACACTTTTCTTGGCGTTTAGTCTTAACCCCAGCTCTTTCATGTGTGCCAGAACAACATCTCGATGATGAACCGCCATCTGCTCGGACTGGGCCAAAATCAGCCAGTCGTCGATGTAATTGAGTATGCGGATGCCCTGGAGTCGCAACGGAGCCAGAGCTGCATCCACACACTTCGTGAAAGTGCGGGGTGAGAGTGCAAGGCCGAAAGGAAGAACCCGATATTGGTATGCTTCGCCCCTGAAAGCAAACCTCAGGAACTTCCTGTGTTGAGGAAGGATGGAGACATGAAAGTATGCATCTTTCAGGTCTATTGTCACAAACCAGTCCTCGGACTGAATTTGTGAGACAACCTGCTTGACAGTCAGCATCCTGAATTTGAGACGCATGACTGAGCGGTTTAGAACGCGCAGGTCCAGAATGGGCCTGAGGCCCCCATCCTTCTTTGGAACTATGAAGTACAGGCTGTAGAACCCGGACTCTTGCTCGTGACGAGGGACCACCTCGATGGCCTCCTTCCCCAGAAGAGTGTTTACCTCTTGTACCATAACCAGAGCCTGCTGAGGGCCCACGATAGTGGGAAACACTCCGCTGAAGCAGGGAGGAGGAGCACCAAACTGAATGCGGTATCCTCTTTCTACAGTATGCAGGACCCATTGAGAGACATTCGGCAGAAGTTTCCACGCTGCCAGAAAATCTACTAAGGGAATCAGCCTCTCGAGGCTGACCTCTGGTGTTTGAGATACAGCTGACATGGGGTCCTGAAGCGGCGGACCGGCAGGAAAACGCCCAGTCAGCTGTAGAAGAGACCTCTTTAGAGGTCGCAAGCTTCCCGGTACCGCAACGATAACGGGCGGTAGCCGAGAAATGCGCTCGCTGGAGTCTGCTGCGCCCTGAAGCACCGTAGGTGGCAGGGTTGGCAGAACAAACCCCTGGGGACACCGAGGAGAGACGGGCACCGTATAATGAGGTGTTAACCGCTCTTTCCCGGAGGGGACTGTCCCCAACGGCCCTCCATAGTAGTCAGGGCCGTTTGGCCGAGCCCTTCTTAGCCTGCAAGACGACCCTTGCTCTGGGTTTTGAGCATCCTGGTACGAGGAGCTGGTATGCGGCTGGGTCTGCTGAGATCCAGCAGCCCCTTGAGTTGGAGTACGGCGGGGAAGGAACCGCTGGAACGCCGCCGCTTGACGACATGCCTCCTGGTGCCTGTCGACGTCAGAATCGACTGCGTCGCCGAACAGGCCCGAAGACACAAGCGGGGCGTCCATGAGGAAGACCTTGTCCTTCTCTTTAATGCTGGACAAGGTCAACCACAGGTGCCTCTCCGCAGCCACCATTGCTGCCATTGACCTGCCGATAGCGCGGGCGGTCTCTTTGGTGGCGTGGAGAGACAGATCAGCAGTCCTCCGGAGGCTCCCTCCTCGAAGAGAGCCTTCCGGGAGCGGAGCACGCGCAGAGGCATGCGTTCACAGTGCACGCAACCAGACAGATCAGATCAGCGGTCCTCCGGAGCACAGCAATATCATCAGGCCGAGCCCCCTCTCCTTCATCCAACTCTTTTAGCAGGTCGGCTTGGTACGCCTGTAACACCGCCATGGTGTGCAGACACGCACCAGCCTGACCTGCCGCCGCATACCCTTTACCCACCAGAGCTGAGGTGGTTTTAAGAGCTCTGGAGGGCTCTGGAGCCTTCAACGACGACGCCGCTTCGGGGGACAGATAACTCGCAAGCGTCTGCTCGACCCGGTGCATCGCCGTATACGCATGCTCTGACAGCCCCACCACATTAGAATAATGTGCAGCGGAGGGGCTGTAGAGCCGCGAGGAATACGGTTTCCCCTAAGACCTCGACACCTCGGTGTGGAGGTCCGGGAAAAACGGAAGGCTCCTGCGCAGAGGTGGTGGCTGAGACCGCAGAAAGCGTTCATCCAGCTTGCTCCGCTGCTGTTCGGCCTGTTTCTCGGCCGGCCACTCTAGATTTAATGTGGCTACGGCACGAGTTACCACCTCTAAAAGCTCCTTGTACTGGGGAGAGTGAGGGGGTGATTCCTCACTGATGCCCTCTATATCAACCTCCTCGGAGGAAGATAAGAGGAGCGCCACGCCCTCTCCCCGGGGGGAAGAAACCGCAGAGCGGGCTTCCGATCCCAGAGAGTGGGCGATGGATCTAACAGGTAAGGCTGAAGATAGGGACTCGAAAAGGAGCACGCGCAGAGGCATGCGTTCACAGTGCACGCAACCAGCCCCCTCGAGAGCTGATGCGGCATGTGCCACTCCCAAACAAACAACCCACAGACCATGTGTATCCTCACCCGTAATGAAAAAGCGGGCAAGGAGGAACACACGGCCTGTGATGTTGCTGCTTATTATCACCCTTTTTGCAAGACATGATCACACAGACAGACAATCACTCTCTAAATAAAATTTGCAAACTGGCACGAGAAAAGGAGAGTGACAACAACATAGAGCGCTTGCTGAATGGCAGAAAGCTAGCGCTGCTCTCGCCGTACGTGCTTTTAAAGGTCCCATATTGTACACATTTATTTTATTTATTTTAGTTTATTTTAGTTGTTGATGTCCTTAAGAATATATTTGCGGTATAAGTGCCAAAATCCATCTCAATATATTTTTACAGCTCCTTTTTTAGGAGCTCTGTCAAAAACAGGTCGATTTTGGCCCATCTAATTAATATTCATGAGCCTCTCTTCTGATTGGCCTGTTGTTTTCTGAGTGACGCACAGCCAGGCCAATCACAGGTAACTACGGTCATGTATCGTTGTAGCCGAACCCAAAGCCATAGAGAGAGCCTAGCCTGCTGATACTCAACAGGATATTTCAGAATGATCATTAATGTTTTTTCTTTTTCAAACACCGAATGCAGTAAGCTACATAACTATTGCTTTAGTAAAGCCCCTTTCACAATGCGCGCTGATTCTGGAAAATTACGGGAACGAGCGCTGTGTGAACAAAAGCCAGAACCATAAAGGCAATGTTGTAGTGATGATGCACGTTATCATGTGACTCTTCACAACGAAAACATACGTGCAAAGTGGAACGAAGCGGCGATCGGGCAGAGCCAGCTCCTCACTATCAGCACTGAAGCACAGTTTGTTCAGGTTAGTTTCAGTTTAGTGAAACGTACGCGTCGCATTACATCTCACATCCAAACGTCACATGTCTTTATGGGTTGTGTGTAAAGCACGCACAGATTCCGGAAAACAACTGTGAATGAACCAAATCAAACAACTCCGGAACAAATCATAGCACATTATCCGTGTATTTACCGGAATCGCTGTGTGAAAGAGGCTGAAGTTGACGTGCCACTGGTCTCTTATATTCACGTTGTTCTGAAGCCTGTGCAATGATGTAGTTTCGACATCTATCGACTGAACAGGGTTTTCTCGACTTGTTTTCGTGTTGTTGTTGCTTAGCAATGTTATGGACACGATATTGTCTGGGTTTGACAAAAGGAGGGTGGGACGTGATTGGTGTTCGGGGTGGTGACTGAAGGCGGTGACTGAGTAGATTGGACGTCACATCTTTGCGGAAGTCACAGTGGCTCGTGAAAATGAACAGCTACTTTAAGCAGGCTGTGTGCAGTTTACTGTGGATTGACTGTTTTGAAACTCATATGGTAGTTACATAGCCCCGAGACCTCAGTTATTATGAAAAAAGCCAGGAAATTTCGATTTTGACAATATGGGACCTTTAAGCTTCCTGGTCGGTGACGTCATCACGTACGTGACGTCTCTCAATTCCATTGGACGTGGTCACGCTGAAGGCGTTCCCAAAGCGTTTCGACGCAGCGCGAGTTACCTGAAAGGGAACTGTAGTTTTACCTGGAGAATTTTATGAGCAAAGGAAAAAAAAATAGAAAAAGAAAACAGATTCATCCACATACACACAACTCATGCAATTACCAAAACAATGTTTCTATAAATAACCGAAATAACTAAAACTCCAGTGGCAAAATGTTACATAGTTTAGCTTTAATTGCAATAACAAAGTAATAATATTTTGTGACTTTCCACAGTGTAGAGAGTCTAGCATCTTAACTGAAACTGCCCTATAATGTACATAGACACAAAACACACTAACTTTGCGTATGCCACTCTCCAGAGCAAGCCTGGCAAGAGGGCCGGGGCCATCTACTGTCCTGCCATCATCATCTGGACCCCAACTGGAGCTGTAGATGTCAATATACTGCTGTTTCAGACTCAGGGATTGGGCTTCCACCATGTCAGTCATATCGCCGTCCAGCATACGCACACCTGCATGTGCAAGGAGGAGAAATTGGGAAACACAGCTTCATATCAATATTATTACTTACTACTTGGACTAACTGTTTATTGTTTGATAAAGCATAATAGCAGGCAGTATACACTGTGTGCATGATTATTAGGCACATTGATATTTAGACTGAAAGTTAAAAAAAATATTAAATCACAATGAGAAGAATGCAATACTAATGCAATGCTAGAATTTGCAAAGTTAGGGCATGACCATTGGACAGCAAAATGCTCATTGGATCTGCATGGTCATAAAAAAACGGTGGAGAAGAAAATATGCATGTTAACTGCAAAAGAATAAAGAATTTAGGTGAAAAATTTGGTGTGGAACCATCAGGAACCATTTAGACTCTAGCACCACCATTTTCCAGAACTGCAATCTACCGGGAGTCTCCAGAAGTGCAATGTGTCAGGTTCTCAGAGACTTTGTTTGGGTAAAAAATCCTAAAAAATTACCCTCACTTACATGCTAAAGTGTTGTGAAATACATGAAGACTGTTTTTATAGGCTTTAGACAGATTAGTTAAGAGTGACTCTTGAAGGACCAGCATCGCATTCCAAGAATTTTTTCTTCAGTAATCTGGCAATAATCTGGTAGGTTTTGGGACTTTGTTTTTAGTCAGTCTCCTATCCTGAAAAGTCTGTCTTGCAGAGATGGACTCCAACTCCTAAAATCAACTCCTAAAGCTTACTGCCAGATTATAGAAGAGAATTTAAAAAAAAAAGAGTGGTATAAGCAAAGTCTTTGAGAACCTGACACATTGCACTTTTGGATACAGCATTATATACTTTTGGATAGGTTGCAGTTCTTGAAAGTGGTGGCACTGTAGAATTAATGGTTCCTGATGGTTTCACACAGAATTCTTTACCTTAATTCTTAATTCTTTTGCAGTTTTCTTCTCCACCTGTTTTTTTTTTTTCTTCTGGAAATTCAGATCAAACAAGCATTTCACTGTCTCATGCCTTAACTTCGCAAATTCTAGAACTGCATTAGTATTGCATCCTTCTCATGGGCATTTAATAATTTTTGACTAAAGTTAAATTTCTTTTTTGACTCATTTTATCAGTAAAAGAAAATGTGCCTAATGATCATGTACACGTATAAATGATTAAATACAAAATTAATAGTAGATTTTTAAGACTGATGTGGTTTGGATTTGGTAAAATGTGGTTGGATGCCTAATAATTATGCATACAATGTATGGTGTACCAAATATAGCCATAGACACATATGTATACAAACATTAACAAACACTTCTGATAACTCACCACCAATTTTTGCATTGTAGGCAATTCCAACAATGCAGAGGGAATTGTTTGCAGAGGCAGCCACCACACCAGCACATCTTGTCCCATGTCTTTATAGTAAACCACAAAGAAATGGAAAACCTCATATTAGTCTGGAGCACTGAATTTTAAAATGTATTTAAAATCAAAATATGTGGAGACTTAATCACAGTGGAAATGGACTGACTTATTTTCATTGGTTGCATCATAACGTGGTGTTGGATCGGGATCATTGTCGTTTACATCATAGCTGGCTCGTGCGTCCTCATAAAGATAGAAAGCCACGTTAAAGGAACAGAAATAAAATTTTGTCATAATTTACTCACTATCCACTTGCTCCAGATCTGTTTCTTTCTTCTGCTGAACACAAAAGAAGATATTTTGAAAAATGTTGACGGTAGCTATTAACCTCCATAATATGCATTTTGGAAGTCAATGGCTTCCATGAAATGATTGGTTACCAACATTGTTCAAAATATTTTCTTTTGTGTTTAAAAGCTAAAGAAATTCATACAGAGTGTGGAACAACTTGCATATTGAGTTAGCATATTGACATCATATGAATAGTCCTTCATATTTTGCATGTCTCATTCACAATAAAAATCTTCCAAATTAGTGACAGGCCTTGTTGATTTTTCAGATAGTATTTGAGATTATTGACATTGACAAGGAACAATACTTGGCTGATTACTAGAAATTAAACCACTAGGTTTATAAATGGACACTGTTTTTGTTTTTGAGTACATAACATAATTTAATACTTCTAATAAATAATAAATAATCGAATATTTGTCAATGGCTTTAAGAAAAAAAAAATGCTGGCTGACCACTAAATAATAATTTACATTTACCATTAACACCAGTAAAATGGTGTACACAACTTTATTATTATTCCATAATAATTTTTTCTTTATGCAGATTTCTAATTGTTTGTTTCATGGACTTTGTTATTTGTGACCCTGGACCACAAAGCAAGTCATGAGTGTCAATTTTTTTCAAGAGGATTAGATTTATACATTATCTTAAAGCTGAATAAACAAGATTTCCATTGGTATTATTTGTTAGGATAGGACAATGTTTGGCCGAGATATAACTATTTGAAAATTTGGAATCTGAGGGTGCAAAAAAAAAAAAAAAAAAAATACTGAGAAAATCGCATTTAAAGTTGTCCCAATGAAGTTCTTAGCAATGCATATTAATAATCAAAAATATTATCATTTATTCTTGGATAATCTCAAGATGTCAAAGCACTTACATAGTTCTGTTTTAGATCTGGATGCTGTCTTTCTATACCATCATCCAGAATGGAAACCACAATCCCTTTCCCAGTATAGCCCCTGCGCCAGGCGGCCTGAATGTTCATGTCTGTCAAGCAGTTGTGATCACAGTGCTATGGAAGAGAAGGCAAACATATCACGTTTTAGTATGTTTTTATCAATTTGTCCAGATCATCACTAATTTTAACTGATCAACTAATTTAGTTTAATATTAATTAAAAAAAAAAAAAAAAGATTTATTTGATTGAACGTATTGCTTAAGTTTAGCACTATTCAATTTAATCATTTCTGAATGTAATGTGTTGCATACTAACAATATACCACATGCTGTCCCATTTAGGGTCATTGAAGCTGGCGGCGTGGGTTTGGTCCACTGTGTCGGTTCTTTTAACTCTCTTCTGAACCATCTGTTGCTGGATCCACTCCACCTTTAGCATTAGAACATATTTATGATGTGCTGAATATCATGCTTCACAAACCACAGTGAGCTGAATGAAATATTCATTAAGAGTAATTATCATTGTCTAATTTTTTTGCAAGTTTAAGGAAGCATCCGTGTGGTTTGGTGTACCTCTGTCTTAATCTGTTTTGTAAGTGTGTGTGGTGTTTATAGGGTGGTGTAGTTTAACCTATTAACTATTCAGTGGTGTCTCAGTGACTGAAGGTATATGATCCTTGTACCTTGGTCTCTGTGGCGATGAGACTGTGGTTTCCTCTGCTTTTAATTGTGGACCGTTTAATGATTCCACTGTGCTGGAACTGGTAATGGTCCACTAGCCCACCTATCTGCAGCGGCACAAGGGGAAGAAGATTGTGTTTTATATGTACAGCCGCTGCTCAAGTGTGACTGGCAGAGATATAAATTATGTATTTATCCCTGACGTATGCCTTTGAAACAACAAAAGGGTTATCTTACACCGCTGATAGACTTACCATCAGAGGCAACCTGAGCTACCACTGCACGATTCAGCTGAGCTTAAACTTTGGCTGCTGAGTACTCTTTGACACCCTGTGCCTTGACATTATGATGTTGGCCGAAGCCATACCAGATTTAACCGGAACTAAACAGCCCCGCTGTGGACGGCAGTTACACATTTCATTTGACTGAGTAGAGGAAGTCAGCATCTTACATGTTACCAAAGACAACATGTGTGCAATTAGACAAAACGAAATAAACGGACTAATCACACAGAGAAGGGTAACCCAAATAGTGATCATGGGTCAAATACATTCCATGATGCATTGCACAACAAACCACTGGCATTCAAACTGGCCTAAAAGTAACATATTTAAAGCTCTACTGACAGCATCTTTAGAAATGTATTCTTATATATATCTTCTATAAGACTTCTTATAAGTCTTGTATGCTTATCAAGGCATTTATTTGATCAAAAATACCATATATATTTACAATATATTTATTCCTGTTGATGACCAAGTCTTAATTGTCACATGATCCCTCAGAAATCAACCTAATATACTGATTTGCTGCTTGAGAAACATTTCTTATTCTCAATGTTGATTTTTTTTTTTCGGGATTCTTGATAAAAAGGAAGTTCAAAATAAAATTATTTGTAACAAAAACATTTTCATTGCTAATAAAATTGCTAAATAAAAGTATTAATTAAAAAATAAATGCAAACTTTTAAAAGGGAGTGTATATTGACAATTTAACATTTTACACCATTTTACACTGTGGACACCAGTCAAGTGTACAGTAGTTGCCTATAAAGATGCATATGCACAGTTTTGTTCATGTTTTTACATTTTAAGTGGAAATCACATGTAAAACTTAAATGGCTCTTAAATTTACATTTGCTGTATTTATTTGTACAGTAATTTCCTTACTTATTTTCTCTTTTAGGGGACAAAAGAAAGTGTGCCAGTTGGTTAACTAACTGAAGTAGGGTATAAGATGCCATCGAGGTTAGGAGCTCGTCTTGCATGGTTAAACACATTTATTATACAAGAGCCAGTGACCCAGAGACATAGGCTCGGTAAGAAAGAAAGACTAATTTGAAAGAAAACAAATTCTAGGAGCAAGGACTATAGTTTGTGTTGTATGTATGAGTTCATAAGAATAGACGTTTGTCTATGAAGTTTTATCCTGGCAGTACACTCTTAAAAATAAAGGTGTTTTAAAAGGTTCTTCACAGTGATGCCATAGAAGAACCTTTTCTTTGGTTCCACAAAGAACCATTCAGTCAAAGTTTCTTTAAAGAACCATCACTTTCTTACCTTTTTAGAATCTGAAGAACCTTTTTTCGCCATAAAGAACTGTTTCACAAAAAGTTTATGGAACCATTTAGACAAAAGAGGTTCTTCTATGGCATTGTGAAGCACCTTTATTTTTAAGAGTGTAACTGAACCTAGTGAAACAACACTTTCTTCTTTCAATGATAGTTAAGTCAAGCTTGACTTGACTTGAATAAAATTCCATGGTATATGGATATGGTTATCAAAGTAATATGGTTTTACCAACTGTGACAATTGTATCATGATGAAAAGTTGCCAGTTGCAATTCTGGGTTCATACAGAAAACATGAAGGCACAGGAAACAAGCATTTAAAAAAAAACTGGCATAACATTATTGCAGTGTACTTACCTGGCCCATGTTGATAAATCCATATTTTTCTGCAATAAGATCAGCAGCATCAGGACCCCCAGTTATTTTAACCGCCCAGCGGTTTGAGTAGATTTTTGTCTGGACACATTGGAGTCCAATCCCAAGTAAAAATGCATATGGAAAAAGCGCTGTAGGAGACATCTTCAAATGGTTATGCTCTCTGCTTCATGCAGAAATATTGGTCCACTGATGCCACTCCTCATTGAAAGGTTCTCATTAAAAGGCGACTTGACATTGTCTAAAACCGACTGGACTGTCAAATGATTGTAAAAACTTCCTAAAGGACCTAGTTTGACTGTGTGAGCGCTACTCCACTGTGATGGCTCCGTTGCATCTGTTGCCTGTGGCACATCATCTCAAATTACAGTCCTATCAGTTTCTACAGGTGCACTGTGTGCTTGTACAGCAAACAAGAAACACTAAGAACACTGGATAATAGGCCTAACGTCAATTCATGACATTATCATATAAAAAAAAGCATTGGATAGATCATAATCAATGTGCTTTTAAAAAATAATTTTCTAGCTGTGTACTTATTTGTATTAATTTGTTCTTATTTGTTATTGATTTATTACATTATTTATGTCTTCTACTGTATGTAAACTTTGTGCATTAATATAATTACCTTCAAGTAATCTAAAAATGCATTTCTGAATTGAATGGTTTTATTCACATTAACTCAAGACATGAATCAATATCAAGAATAAACCTCAGTGCATTGGGTTACATCAAAATATGTGACCCTGGACCACAAAACCAGTCTTAAGTCGCTGGGGTATGTTTGTAGCAATAGCCAAAAATACATTGCATGGGTCAAAATTATTGATTTTTCTTTTATGCCAAAAATCATTAGGAAATTAAGTAAAGATCATGTTCCATGAAGATTTTTTGTAAAATTCCTACTGTAAAGGTATCAAAATGTAATTTTTGATTAGTAATATGCATTGTTAAGAACCTAATTTTGACAACTTTAAAGGTGATTTTCTCAGGATTTTGATTTTTTTGCACCCTCAGATTCCAGATTTTCAAATAGATGTATCTCGGCCAAATATTGTCCTATCCTAACAAACCATACATCAATAGAAAGCTTATTTACTGAGCTTTCATATTCTATATACATCTCAGTTTTGTAAAATTTAACCTTATGACTGGTTTTGTGGTCCAGGGTCACATATGTGGTCAGAACAGGAAGAAATAGCTCTTTATGACAACAACATGATTTCAGTTACAGTGTACAATCAAATGTCACAAAACTTTGAGAATAATACAGCTTATTTGCACAAATAAAGATAGACAATTATTCTCAATGATGTTACTTTAAAGTATCCTGTAACACTTAGTTTACTGGTCAATGAAAAAATATTACGCAATGAGTTTCACAAAGAGTTTTAATGAAACACTCCTGAAGAGCCACACCCTGAGGAGGTTAGGTGTTTACACGGGTCATGAATACACCCATTTAATGAACAGACGTGTTTAGAGTGATCCAGTTGAATAAAGATATTTATTGTTGTCTATGGAGCCCCACAGATAGCCAGCATGATCTTCTCATAATCTCCAGCTGTTTCCTTCTGTAAAAACAAAGAAGCCACTTTTCATTCTGGTTTTAAATACGAATGATCAAACATTGTATAACTAAATACAAAAGCTTTTCAGATCGCCCATTATGAGTTACATAGACTCACCAGAACGTCTTCCTGAAGGGTTTTGCCATACATCCTCTTGTACTCTTGCATGATTTTCAGCAGGTCAATTTCTGAACGACTCACAATGATTCTAGTCAGTGTGTCAGTGTTGGTTCCCAGTCCCTATAAAGCAAGACCATATTACAGTTTAATTGATTATATGACTGAATTCTGTTGCCAACTATTTTTGTTAGTTTGTCTATTTGTTACAAAAGGGCTCTAGCCTCTTTGATCACTGGACCAGACAAGAAACCCAGAAATTATCTTACAAAATCGATCAAATAGAATACATTTCATGAATTTCTCTGCAACTTTACCTTCATAGCTAGGTGGAGCCTTTCTGCAAAGTAGGCAGGTTTGTTCCAAGCAGACTTCACTAAACATGAAAAAGACAAAATAATTAGAAAACAAATATTATTATTATTTTTATGCCAATTATAAATATAAAAACATTTAGTATTTTTTATTGATATAAATGTAGTTAACCTATATTTGTACCTAACCTAAGTTTTCATGTGTGAGAATGAAACCACCCTTAACACGCACAGCTGGAAAAACAGGCCTGTCTTTTGAACTAGTTTTTATAGAGCTGCCTTCATTCAAATGGCCACTGAAGCATTTAAAATGACTAGCTTCTCTTTCACACACCCACAAAGATACACGCAAACTAAAATGAAGTCTTATATATTTACCCAGGGTCATCAGGCAGTCTTCTAAGCTTCCACTCAGCTCACCCTCAAGATCTTTTGCAAAACCGTCTTTGCTCAATTGGCCATAAAGTTGTAAAACTGTAGAATTTAAACAACACTCTTAGTGCCTTAAAAACATGACATAAACTACACCAAAATTGCCAACCATCTCTGAAGAGGATTTAGATTCTTCCACTTACTTTTGCACAACTGAGCTTCACTCCTGTTTGTGAGGATGTCAATGAGAACAGAGCAAACAGTGCCAATTCGATTCTCTCCTGCTTCAAAAAGAGCCTGAAAAAGCAACATACACAAAGTCAGAGACTGTATCTACATTGTTTGTTTCAGTTTATAATGCATTACATGGCTTTGTGGAAAACTTGATTATGTTGGTTCAAGCTTTGACTGGTTAGATATTTTTTTAATGACTGTAAAACTTTATAATGGACCATTGTCCATGGCAACATACCCTATGCTAAATCGGTAAACCAAAGTATGTCAAGGTAGAGATTTATTTTACAATAATGATCAGCTTACATACTTTACTAGCTATAGAGTAAATAATGAATCTTTACCTTTGCATCACTCTTAGCCAGTCCCTCATCAATGTTACGGTCTTCACTTCTGGTAGCCTGGCATTATGAGGTATTGATAAAATAATATGTCAATATCTATGCAATGCAAACTTATTATTTTCTTGTTCTGTAACAGAATTGTCCCTGAACTATTTGTGTACCTTGCAAAGGGCAAGCAGGGTAGCCTCAAGATCTCCTTTAACATCATTTTTTATATTTTCCTCAAGCATCTCTCCATAGACTGTACAACAGAAAGTGGTTAGCAACTACATCTGCTTTTAGGAAGGACATGTTCAATATGTATGCAAATATTTTGTGTTACCTTCTTTGAAAGTAATTTTCAATGCTGCAATCTCCTTGTTTGATCTGGTCCCCAGAATTTCATTTAGGACGGCCTCATTTGTCCCAACACCCTGATTATCAATAGCATTTTAGTATTAATAAGTAGATTCAAGTATTAGTATTTAGTAAGACTTTGAATAAAATGAATATTAGAACAGTTACAAGTTGTACCTTCATGGCTCTTTTCATTTCAAAAGCATCATACTGGGAAGGAGTCATCAGCAAGGCCAGGACCACTTCCTCAAAATCTGACTTTAGAGCCTTTTTCAAGTCATCTGCCAGAGGCTGCAGATTAATAAAATCAATAAATTAATACAAAACTATTAGTACATGCTGTTTAATGACTTTCAATGGTTGTCAATAAAAGATTGGTACAGTAAAAACTAATGACTGTGTATCAACCCACGATTGCAATATTTCAGACAACCATTTCAATGGCCAAGAAAGCCTGACCCGAAATGGGCAGATGGCACAATATGACTCAATCATCTGTATTGTCCCATAGTCAAGTTTAAGTGTCCATAAAAAGGATTGTTAAATTGAAAAGTGTTCAGTTGTTGATTTTGGTAAGATTTTAAAGGATGAGAATATGCTTACTTTTCCAGCAGTCTGCTTGTAAGACTCTTTGATCTGTTGCCTTTGTGCATTGGTTCTCTTTGCTATCACATCCACAATAGTGGCTTCATCCACACCTTCATGAGAGGAAAATAGGGCAAAATCACATTGGTGTTCACATGAGCTGCTGTTAGTTCTTGTTATTAATGGACAATTGAGATCACTTGATTCCTTGTATCACTGATAAACTACTAGAGCAATACAGGAAGCATATTCATACAAGTCCCAACAGAGCTATATATTGGGTAAAAGTATAAAGGCACTCTTCCTTCTATGACAGTTGGTGGGGTGTGTCCTCACAACATCACAAAAAAATTAATTTGCAAAACTACGTTTTTAATCTTTACTTAAGTTTCAACACCAGGAACATGAAAGAATGTTAAATGTGTTAAACTGCATTTTACCTTTTGTCTCAATGGCTTTCTTTAATTTTGCAGCATCATTCGTGGCATTAAAATTAGGATCAGCCTTAACTGTTCCAAAGTATCCCGACTCAACAGCAGGAGCGGGTTTGAAACCCTGAGATGAAATATATAGCAACATGTAAGTACATATATAATTCTAGGTTTCTTTGAGGTGTGCTTGAGTTAGTCACTACCTACAGGAGACCCACCTAAAGTTCATCTTTTTGAATGAACTTAATGAAGGTAATGTATTTACTTACCGTTTCATCATTAACTACTTGGAATAAATTCTTGAAAAGAGACATCTTGAGAGCTTTGAAGACACTGTAATGAACTGAGCAAATGAAGAAGTCATTGCAAATATTGTGCAATATTATGAATATAGCATTATGAAGAGAATTGATGACAATATTAACAAGGACAAACTACAGACAAAGACAAGCAGTGAAATGCATTTACAAATATAACTCACCTGTTCCTCTGTGAAGTCTGTAAAGGCTGATCTAAAGTGGGCACTTTCGGGAACAGTACCTGTCTTTTTATTCCTTATACACACCCACCGAAAAATCTTTGGGCTGGGTAAAGGGGTTAGATCAGGTTGTTCTGGTTGTACCTGTCATTCAATGTGTTGCACTCACCTCCAGTTGTAGTCTTGGTGTAATACAAAACAAAAATTACAATAAAACAATTGTGAAAATTGACTATGGTTTACAAAAAAAAAAAAACACGGTCAGTATAGTTAACCACAAATTAACCATAGTTTGCTACACTAACCATAGTTATACATTCACCATGGTTACTACACTTTTACTATAATAAAACCAGGGTGAATTTTTGTTAGGGAACTTCTAGCAACACTTTAGTTTAGGGACCAATTCTCACTATTAACTAGTTGCTTATTAGCATGCATATTGGCTGTTGATTAGTACTTATAAAGCACATATAATTGCCACATTCTTCACAACCATATTTTAGATCCCTTAATCCTTCACCATACAGTGAGGACATTTTTTTTTTTAGATTTTGTAAGTATGCCCACTGACTAAGAAATAACCACTCTAGTATTTTAATGGTAGGATTTTCTGAACAGTGAGAGACAGAATAACAACAACAAAAAAATCCAGAATTTTTTTTAAGATGTTATAAATTGATTTGCATTTTAATGAGTGAAACAAGTATTTGACCCCTTCACAAAACATGACTTAGTACTTGGTGGCAAAACCCTTGTTGGCAATCAAAGGGGTCAGATGTTCCTTGCAGTTGGCCACCATGTTTGCACAAATTTTAGGAGGGATTTTGTCCCACTCTTCATTGCAGATCCTCTCCAAGTCATTAAGGTTTCGAGGCTGACGTTTGGCAACTCAAACCTTCAGCTCTCTCCAGATTTTCTATGTGATTAAGGTCAGGAAACTGGTTAGGATACTCCAGGAAGATTTGATGGTACATGGCCCCATTCATCGTCCCTTTGACGCGGTGCAGTTGTCCTGTCCCCTTAGCAGAAAAACACCCCCAAAGCATAATGTTTCCACCTCTATGTTTGACGGTGGGGATGGTGTTTTTGGGGTCATAGGCAGCATTCCTCCTCCTCCAAACACGGTGAGTTGAGTTGATGGCAAAGAGCTCGATTTTGGTCTCATCTGACCACAACACTTTCACCCAGTTCTCCTCTGAATCATTCAGATGTTCATTGACAAACTTCAGACAGGCTTGTACATATGCTTTTTTGAGCAGGGAGACCTTGAGTGTGCTGCAGGATTTTAGTCCTTCACGGTATAGTGTGTTACCAATTGTTTTCTTGGTGACATGATCAATTCAAACTCCACGAGGTGAGATCTTGCATGAGCCTTTAGACTGAGAGAGATTGACAGTTATTTTGTGTTTCTTTATTTTTGTGAATAATCACACCAGTTGTTGTCACCTTCTCACAAAGCTGCTTGGCGATGGTCTTGTAGCCCATTCCAGTCTTGTGTAGGTTTACAATCTTGTCCCTGACATCCTTGGACAGTTCTTTGGTGTTGGCCATGCGGGAGAGTTTGGAATCTGATTGACTGATTGCTTCTGTGGACAGGTGTCTTTTATGCAGGTAACAAACCCTTTAAGAGAGTGCTCCTAATCTCAGCCAGTTGCCTGTATAAAAGACACCTGGGAGCAAGAAATCTTGCTGTTTGATAGGGGATCAAATACCTATTTCGCTAATTAAAATGCAAATTAATTTATAACTTTTTTGAAATTATAGAAATTAGAATAGAAATAGAAATTATAGACTGATCATTTCTTTGTCAGTGGGCAAACGTACAAAATCAGCAGGGGATCAAATAATTATTTTCCTCACTGTACCCAAACTTAACCTTACCTAAGATACCTTAATAACTATTAATAAGCAGCAAATTTAGAGTTTATTAAGGTAAAAGTCATAGTTAATTGTTTGTTAATATTGATAACAGATCCCCAAACTAAAGTGTAACCGAACATACATATAAAATTATATTGTACAGAACAAAATTATATTATACTAGATATTGCATATGACGATTTAAACTACAGTTTTAAAGATTTTATTAGTTGTGGAATTTGTCTCTTTGATTATGAGAACAGACACACAGATAAGGTCAAGCCAGTGCTCCTGCCCTGAGTTCTTACATACTGTCACATGCTAAAAAACAATATGCCACAATGTAAAATATTGTCATGAATTACAAAGTGTTTTATTACAATAATAAATATACAGTTGGCATTTAACTGTAATAAACACTTGAATTACTATGACAATATGCCAAGTTGTATTATACTGACAATAACTTTTACATGTTGCATGCAGCATGTGCATAATGACAGACATTTTTTCATATTGAAATTAAACATTTTCATAAGACAACTATGGGGAATTGAATTGTGCTGACATTGGTAGTTAATATAACCATCTAATAAATCTGCAGATGATTTTCAAATAATTCAAACATGTAAGAGATGATTATTGAGTCCCACAGAGAGCCAGCAGAATCTTCTCATAATCTCCACCTGTTTCCTTCTGTAAAGCCAGAAAAGGTAATTATGTAGAAGCAAATTTGACTTATTTGAATTTATTGGGAAGTGACTGGTTATTGAAAAGTGATCATTTCATTCCATTATGGACGTGAAGTAAATGTGGTCATTTATGTCATGTTAGCTTCAAGATAGTTGGTTAGAGCTTTTCATGGTGGAGACTCACCAGAATGGCCTCCTGAAGGGTTTTGCCATACATCCTTTTATATTCTTGAATGATTTTCAGCAGGTCTATTTCGGAACGACTCACAATGATTCTAGTCAGTGTGTCAGTATTGGTTCCTAACCCCTAGAAATAAATAAAGACTAAAATTTGAAAAACATATGCAGCACTCACAGTGCACAACCACATGGGCGTACTGAAATACATTCCATGAATTCCTTTGCAACTTTACCTTCATAGCCAGTTGGAGTTTTTCTGCAAAGTAGGCAGGTTTGTTCCAAGCAGACTTCACTAAACATGAAAAATAAGAATGTTAGTTGGTTTGTATGTCTGCAAAAAGCTGTTACGCGCACACAAACATACTGCATACTGCTTGATTTAGTTGCTACTGTATCTTTGTACCTATCTTTGTGAGATAAATATACGTGTGATAATGCTGTCTGGACCCACCCTCAACATGCAGAGCTGGAAAAACAAGCTTCCTTAAAGCTTTGCTTTGAATAGTCTTTCGATCACTGAAGCATTTAGCATGTCTAGAATCTCTCGCACACACCCACATAGATACATGCAGACTAAAATGAAGCCTTGTTTCCTTACCCAGGGTCATCAGACAGTCTTCAAGATCTCCATGCAACTCACTCTCCAGTGCTTTGGCCACACCCTCCTTGCTGTATTTGCCGTAATACTGGAAAACTGCGAACACATTATAAATAACACTATTAGTGCCTAAAAACATAAAGTCAACTATCTCTGAAGAATAATCAGATATGTAACATTTGTATTCTGTTATATGTTCCTCCACTTACTTTTGCTCAACTGAGCTTCACTCCTGGATGTGAGGACATCAATCAGGACAGAGCAAACAGTACCAACCCGATTCTCTCCTGCCTCAAACAAAGCCTGTATAAAGCAGAGACAGTGAGCGCATTTACAGTACATGGCATTTACATGACCATACACACAGTTGGGTTATTATAAACTTCTATGTTCCATTTTATAGTATGCATCAACCCTGTTGTGAATCCTGACTGTGTGAAGACCTATTCACTGAATAAGAAGACCAACAAAGCAGCGCACACTATGTACTTTAGGTGAACTGAGCAACTTCACCAAAGAGCTAGACATGTTGTTGTTTGTCCTGTCTCAAAGACGGCACTGTTCATATTTTTAGACCTGTCTGCTGCCTTAGGAATGGTACGGTATGTCACCAGGGGCTGGACGTAAAATGTGTTTTCAGTCATGTGTGGTATTGATACCTGTTGCTAGGCGTAGTGCTGTGTTTAAGACTTAATCTTACACCTAATCAAAGGTAGGTGTAAAGTGAAAATTCATGATTTGTTCAGACATGATTAATTTTTAGGATTTGTGTCTCTAAATTAATAATTACTGGAGACGTGAACTGTAGCAATTGTTAAGATTGGTGTAGGCTACCATACTGCTGACAGGCAATATGTAATTATGGAGTAAAATATTACATGTGATCTGGGATTATTAGATGAAACCGTACCATACATCATTTTGCATTTGTAAAAAACAGAACAACTTTCTCAAATGAAGTATGTGTCATGTTATCGCTCAGTCTGTGTTTCAAATGCAAAAAGATGTCAGTAAAACAGCTTTTGAACAATTAATCACATAAGGTCATATTTCCCTCAGAAAAAAAGCCATTCAATGTACATTGTACATTGTACATTGCTTCATCTTTCACTGCTACATGTAGTAACCTTCTTGAAGACTGGAAAGGTTAGTTTTTATCTATAACCTTCCTCTCAGACATCTCCACCTTCAGTTTAACCTGGCAAAAGAGTACTCTTTGTCATCTTAGTGAGTCTATCAGTTAACCACAATAGCCAGATTCTACAATAGTAACGACAGCTAAGAACATTATTGTAATGTATAAAGCACTTGTTTAACCAGATAATCCTCACTACCCACATCCACATCTCAACAACCGCCGAGTCACTCCACCTTACATCCATTAACTCTACTTAAGGCTTAATAAATTAGCACCAATAACAATTAAATCTGTTTCAGTTTACTGTAGAAATGTAATTGTGGCTCTACGAAACACATACATATGAAGCACAACTGATGTAAAACAAGAAATGCAAGCATCAATATCTTGCAATTTTATGTTTTAGTCACAGATGGCAGTAGTGCACTTCTAAACAAAACTGGCTATATGGTCTAAATGTAAGTTACTCAATATTAACTTGTATAAATGTTGTATAAAAGCATTATCACACTCATAATCATACTGTTGTATTGTTTGATGTTGTTTATCTCAAATAACACTGATACTTCTACGGAAACATACACTATAGTCAATTGAGAAAATGAATAGGATACTACCAGATGCCAATTCAAATTCAGAACAGGTTACTGCAAAATGATTTAGACTCAGATAAATCATCTCATTTGTTAGTGTGAGTTGTTACAGTGTTAAAGTGGAATCTGCCACAGTACCTTTGCATCACTCTTTGCAAGCCCATCATCAATATTGTAATCTTCACTCCTGGTAGCCTGATGTTATGAGATATATAATCAGTACACATAATAAAGTTTTTTGGTGTAGCAAAAATAAGGTTTTCAACTCTGTCCCACGAGATCCATTTTCTATGGAGCTCATATTATGACAATACTTTTTGAATTTGAATTGTACAAATTTGAATTATTGACAAGTGTCATTTAACAAAACTGAATATTATATGGCATTTAACATAGTTCTGAATTCGATTTTTTTTTTAACTTGAATATTGAACATTTGAAATTGAACACAACTGAATTTTCAAATCGCAGATTTTCTAATAGACGTGTTTTTAAACAGCAGATTTTGGTTCTGATTTCTAAGACTTCAAATATTCAGTTTTTAAAAATTACAACTTCAGGTTTTCAAGATAAAAAAAATTCGGAACATCAAATTCAGTGTTCAAAATTCAAAGCGCAGAAATTCAGATCGTACAGAAAGTAGGTCAGAGGTTATGCACAGGGCAGAGTAGATGATCTACGAAAAGTCGAACGAAGCATTTACTGTGACCGAGAGGGGACATGTTTAATTAACTTAGACTAGTTTTGCCGTGGTCACAACATATTAACTCGTGGGAACACATATAATACATTTCTGTTATGTTTTGTTTATTTTTTATGAAATCAAATGTGACCTTGTTGTTTGCAACAATAGCAATATCTTTCCCAAAACAGCACAAATCACTTCAGGCCTTTTCACACGGGACGCGGCAGTCGCGAGTGTCTTCATTTTCAATGGGAGCGGCACGGAGGCGAAGCGCAAGTGGTGCTCCTGCACCCAAAATCTTGCCGCTTCCACAAACACGGCGCTTCACAGAAGCAGGGGCAGCCAAAGATCATTTTTAAAAATCTTTTTGTGAGCAGCAGTGTCCGCACCGAGACCGCGTCGTGAACACCGCCTCAATTGCACAAAACGCTTCCACTACAAGAGAAGGCAGCAGCCGCGCGGTAATTCCTGCATGTCATTATCTCCACAAAATGATCTTGTGGCCACACGTATCATACTCCCACGAGTTAATATGTTGTGACCCCGGCAAAACTAGTCTAAGTTAAATTAAACATGTCCCTTCTCAGTCACAGTAAATGCTTCGTTCGACTTTTCGTAGATCATCTACTCTGCCCTGTGCATAACCTCTGACCTACTTTCTGTACGATCCGGAATTTCTGCGCTTTGAATTTTGAACACTGAATTTGATGTTCCGAATTTTTTTTATCTTGAAAACCTGAAGTTGTAATTTTTAAAAACGGAATATTTGAAGTCTTAGAAATCAGAACCAAAATCTTCTGTTTAAAAACACGCCTATTAGAAAATCTGCGATTTGAAAATTCAGTTGTGTTCAATTTCAAATGTTCAATATTCAAGTTTAAAAAATCGAATTCAGAACTATGTTAAATGCCATATAGCTAATATTCAGTTTTGTTAAATGACATTTGTCAATAATTCAAATTTGTACAATTCAAAAAGTATTGTCATAATATGAGCTCCATAATTTTCCTGCAGAGTTTAACTCCAACCTTGTTCAAACTCACCTGCACTCTTAAAAATAAAAGTGCTTCCTGATGCCATAGAATAACCTTTTTTTGTCTAAATGGTTCCATAAAAATCTGAAGAACCTTTCTGTTTCACAAAAGGTTCTTTGTGGCAAAAGAAAGTTCTTCAGATCATAAAAAGGTAAGAAAGAGATGGTTCTTTAAAGAATTTTGACTGAATGGTTCTTTTTTGGAACCAAAAATGTTTCTTCTATGGCATTGTATGAAGAACCCTTTAAAGCACCTTTATGTTTAAGAGTGTGCCTTTCTAGTGATCCTAAAGACCTTAATGAACTTGTTCTGGTGTCTTTGATTAGGGACGGAGCTGAACTCTGCAGGAAAATAGATCTCGCAGGCCAGAGTTGAAAACCACTGCACTAAACAGTGCCATTTCTGTACCTTGCAAAGGGCAAGCAGTGTAGTCTCGATATCTCCACTAACTTCACCTTTAATTTTTTCCTCCAGCAACTCTCCATAGACTTAACAAAACAGAAAGAGGTTAGCAGCTACACACATCTGCCTTCATAAAGTACATGCATGTATTTGGATCTGTGATGTTACCTTCTTTGAAAGCAGTTTTCATCGCGTTGATCTCCTTGTTTGATCTGGTCCCTAGAATTTCGCTTAACCCATACCGAAATGTAATATATGACATATATGTCCCTATATCAGAAGTGCTACTCTCATATATGTTAAATATAGGGCAATATATTATTATCACATATATACATCTTCTGGATATATGTAGATATATGTTTATAACATATATGAATTTCCCATAGTACAATTTGTATATAAACATATATTGAAAGTATATATATGGTCAACTTTTATATGGTATTGCATGTTATGACCATATATGTTTACAATATATATTAAAATTGTATATTGTATTATATGATAAGACCATATGTTAACAATATATATCAAAATTACCAATGTATATATTGAATTTATGCAAGTTTATTAACCATTTATGCCTAAAAGATACTGCTTATTGTAAATCACATAACAAAATATTTTTTTGCTTAACTTTATTGTTTCAATTCAGTTTTCTGGGGAAAAAATACAGATGAATATATAACCTGTTCAAAAAATGCCAATGTACTAGTTACTTGTAGTAAAACGAATGTATTATGGAGTTATTGAGGGGGAAAACACTTCATGTAACTGTTTGTCCATATGTGCTGTCATCATCAATGAACTAAAACGCATTTCATTAAAATACATGAGCGATACAATACCGCTACTGCGCATGCGCCAAAATTCAAACTCACCCGCGCCAACGGCAGAGTCTGAGCAATGGCTGGGCAATGATACAAGTCATCTGCGGTAAGATGTTTTTCTTAGTAAGTGGAAGGATAACAAATGGGCCAATACATTCACATAATAAACGACAATGATTTTATAGACGGGCACGAAGACAGACCGACATCACTGAGAGGAAACGATGAAACGCCTTTGAATGTGGCAGCGGTGCAGGTAATTTATGCTAATTTACTCAACGCTTTATACCTACGCTAATATTTCATAGAAACTAAGTGTTATATGATTGTTTTGGTCTGCAAGAGCCTCTGTCTCTATATAGAGCAGATAAGTTTTTTTTAAATATTCCCTTGCATTGTTTTATATATGATATGTTTACAGCTGCATTGATGTGTTTTGCAATTTGCTTGCATTAAAGTTAATTTTAGCTAACGTTACTGGGTAGGTTAATGAACAATCTGTATGAGATACTGTGAGCTCATTGTTTTCACTGGATAAGCAATGCCACATTTGGAAATTATTTAAAGCTGTCTGACAAAAATAACGGATGAAAATTATAATGTTTATCTCTGAGATGTAGTCTAGACTAGAACTATAAAACTGCAAAAAATGGAATTATTTAAATAAAAGCACCTTGAATTCATATAGTAAATTACAGTACTTGGTTATATTGCACCAAGTGCATTGACATGTCAGTGACATACCTAGAGTGGGTGCATAAACACATGCATGTGCATATTGCATAAAGGTAACAGTACACTAAACTAAAGGATGTGATTATGGGGTTTTAAAAATATGGTTAATCTATCGTAGTAAATTTTGTTCATATCTTTGCTGATAATTGTGCTATTCTCGTTTGTGTCCCATGAATAGGTAATGAGTCCCGAAATTCTCAGAAAACAGAAATGGAGGCCGAACCTGCAGATGTGGATGGCAGTGATGTGAATGATGGAGCGTCTACACAGAAAAGGTTAAATATGTAGACAAATCAAATCAACAAAATATGTGTCTCCGTGTACTATTTAATAAAATTCTAGTGCATTTAATCTATAAATAACTGTAGAGGTTTTGGAAATGGTAAGATTAAACTTATTTTAGTGAATGAAGTACCACATTTTAGCTATCATGTTGTTAGGGTAGGTACACAAAATATTATTTTATCCTTGCTTCAAGAAAATCCTCAATCTATCTGCTTTCTAACAGCTTCATATGGCCGTAAACATTTATCTTAAACGTGGCTTTAAGCACTATAGATTATTAAAGTTTCACTTTCACTGTGACAAAGGCAGTAAATGTGGTGCGGGAAACTATTAATTGATTATTCTACAATTAATTGCACTATAAATTACACTACAATGCAAAACAGAGTAAATTGATAAACTGTTTGGCGTGATGATGTTTAATGCCTCCGACAGGCCCTGTAGTCCCATTTAGCAGCATGTTAGCAACCATCTTTTTTAAGAAACATAAGAGTTTAAAAATTAAAATACGAATCAAAAGTGGGGTTTAACTGGTGTTTTTTTATGTCATAGAATAAAATGTGAAAGGATTATGAGTTTGTGTGAACGGCGGACCTTATTTTAGGGGATTTAATCAAAATTGTCATTCAAAAATCCATAGTTCCACCCTGTTTTCTCCAGGCCAAAACAATGCACATATTAGGTATTATGAATGTCAACACTTTATTTAATTGATGCTAAATAGCAAATTAAATTGTAACCTTAGCTGTGAACTCTGTCATTGAGCATTTGGGGTACTATATTTTAGTTCTTCATGTATATAGAGACATATTATTTGAATGGGCATGCAGGCTGTGCTTTGTTGTTCTGCCATGTCCTTGTGGTATCTGGGAATATTTTACAACTACAACTTACAAACATGTATACATAATTAGTATTCAGCAGTTTTAAAAGAATCTTTAACTTTACCAACTGTTTAATATTCAGTATATTTGTCATCTTATAGTAGTTTATCACTTTGGTACAATGTTGGATTGCAAGTCTTAAGTATATGGTTCAGAAAATTTATTGTAATTATCTTATCAAAATCTAACTTTTATCTTTTTTTTTTTTTATACAGATGCTGGAATCCAGACATTTCTTCACCTGGGGCCTTCTGGGGATGGCAATAAACCAAAAACTAACCAAGCTGTGGGAATACAAACCTGTAGACCTTTAGCTGGACCACTACAATTGATGTTTTGTTTCTTATGCCTGTTCAGTGTTTTGATCAGTTATATATGTAATTGTTTCTTTTTTTTTTCTGTTTGATTGTGCATGTCAGTAACATTTTTTGTTCCTATTTAAATAAATTCTGTTTAAATAAAGATGTTTCTTTGTGTACCATTTAACATTTAAGGCTCAAGGTGTGAAATGTGCAATGCACTGCAACTTTGTAGAGTGTAGTGTCTCACATGTGTCCTGTATTTAAAGATCAAAGATCACATATTAAAATATTAAATATGCATGAAATATATGGTTTCATATATGTCTAATTTGTATATAACATAATAAAAAAATGCATATATCTCACATATATTGATAATTATATATATTCCATATATGGCAATACATGTATTATACATACATAAACATATATTTTTGTATGGGGTAGACTTATATGTCAATATATGAAATTGTTCCATTTTCTAATAGGAATCATATATGGATATGGCATATACAAGACATGTATTTAATACATGGGTATTTCATATAAGCACATATATTACATTTCGGTATGGGAAGACAGACTCTTTTGTCCCAATACCCTGATTAGCAATTAAATTTCAATCAGTTAAATTAATCTTTAAACAAAACATTAGATAGGCCTATGTTATGTAATAAATTAAACATTTATTAAAAATATTAGTCCCACTTTATATTAGGTGGGCTTAACTACTATGTATTTGCATAAAAAAAGTACACTGTACTTGTTTTGTTCATATTGTATTGCAAAACACTTTTGCTGCTATTGAGGTGGGATACAGGTAAGGTTAGGGACAGGTTTGGTGGTATGGATAGGTTTAAGGGTGGTAAAGGTGTAAGAGATGGGTCAACAGTATTATTCTTAATTTAATTACAGATGTAATTACATGCCTTTTTTATATAAGTGCAATGTAAAGACATGTATGTACACAATAAGTGCATTGTATCAAATGATCAATTTAAATGTAAGTACATAGTACACTCTTAAAAATAAAGGTGCTTCATGATGCCATAGAAGAACCTGTTTTGTCTAAATGGTTCCATAAAGAACCTTTAACAACTTCAGATTATAAAAAGGTAAGAAAGAGATGGTTCTTTAAAGAACCTTTGACTGAATGGTTCTTTGTGGAATCAAAAATGGTTCTGCTATGGCATCGCTGTGAAGAACTTTTTAAAGCACCTTTATTTTTGAGAGTGTATTTAAGGCCACCTAATACAACGTGGGACCAAATACAACAACAACAACAACAACACAAACAAACAAAAAAGGATAAAAAAAATCAGACCTTCATAGCTTTTTTCATTTCAAAAGCATCATATTCAGGGGGTGTCATCAGCAAGGCCAGAACCACTTCCTCAAAATCTGACTTCAAAGCCTTTTTCAGTGCATCTGCCAGAGGCTGACCATAAAATTAATTAATAAAATTACATAATATAATACACAACTATAAACATAAAATTGCTGAACTGCCAGATGATTTGTTTCTTTAATGCATTAGAATGAAACGAAATAATATGACCTTATGACTTAAGAGAGCCACCTGCTGGTAAAATGTTATAAAGGTAGGCTACGTCTGCTTTTGACCTGGCACAATCATAGTTCAGTCATACTGTAGCTCATGAACTATACAGTCTATAATAAACTTGTTGTTTTTCCATGGACCATGTTTATTTCAGTGTACATGATGTCACTGATGTGCTTGGCTTCCTAATGTCTGCTTGCAGCTCTATTTTTTTTCTTCAAAATCTGAGTCAAACTTCATATTTCGATTAAAAATAACTAAGAATTCTAAATGGACAACTTCTGAAAAATTTTTATCCATTCATCCAATCTTACAATTACATGGTAGATGGTTTACATAGCCCCAAACAAACATTGTTGGATGTGAATATGCTTACTTTTCCAGTACTCTGCTGATAAGCTTCTTTGATTTGTTGTCTTTGTGCATTGCTTCTCTTTGCTAGCACATCCACAATAGTAGCTTCATCCACACCTACATGAGAGAAAACAGACAAAAGTGAGCAGCTTTTTATGATCAAACTACATTGTAATTTATAACTCATGGTGCATAATAAATACAACTGTAAGCAAATGATTGCAACATAATTGTACTGGGGGATATGTATTTAATATAGTGCTGATTCATTGAGACATTGGACAAAACATTTTGCTTGTATATTTTTAAATAGCAACTTTTAAATTAATCAGACATGGTCACTAGAATGATTTGCATCAAATGCTAGTATTTTACTTGACAGTACACATTTTTTGTATCTTATGGTGTTGAAACATATAACACGAGAAGCACACTTATTTTGTGAAAATACAAAATAATTCCTTGTCATGTAGCCAGTTTTTTCTAGCTCTCATGCAGTGTCATGACTTCTGTGCTTTTCAACTATGACATACAGTAGTTCTAGGAATGCATTCTAGGTAAGTTTTCCAGGTATTGCAGGGGTGTGTCTGAATAAACATGACAACACTTGAATAAACGCATAACTTATTATATTTAGCTGAAAAAGAAACACTTTTTTTCATACATCGCATTTATCTTGATGGCTACACAAGTATATCTGTAGAAAACCTATTAAAGTACATGTGATTTCCTGCCAGAACATTATCTGTTAAGTTTACAGATGTTTCCTTCAACCCTAAAGCACAACACAATGTTATGCATAATTTAAAATATGAGAAAAAGCATGTATTTACACCAAAGTATTTACCTTTGGTCTCAATGGCTTTCTTCAATTTTGCAGCATCATTTTGGGCATTAAAGTTTGGGTCAGTCTTGACTGTTCCAAAGTATGTTGTCTCCTCAGAACTACTTTTAAAACCCTGTGATGAAACATATTACTGAACACCCACTGAATGTCAAACCATGGAATAATTATTGATATAAGCAGTGATGTTGAGGCATATTTAAATATGTACAAATCATTGGTCATGTATATATTATATACTTACCTTGCTGCCATCATCATCAATTTTCTGAAGAAACTTCTTGAAGAATGCCATCCTTTTAACAATTTTGAAAATGCTGGGACAAGTAACAAATATACAAATAATTACATACATGCATAAACACATACATTTTATTAAATATGCTACTGAAGACAGCCTGAAAACATATTTACAATAATGTCTCACCTGTTCCCTTGAGAAGTCTGTGAGAGCTGATCTGAGATAGGTAATTTCAGAAACATAACGAGGCCTTTTATTCTTTACACACGTGTGCAAAAAAAACTTAGCTTGGGTGGAGGGGTTGGACCAGGTTGTTCTGGTTGTACCTGTCTTCAGTCATTTAATGTGTTTGCTGCACTCACTTCAAACTGTAGTTTGTGTAACATAAACTGTGATAGAATACTAAAAACATATACAAGAAATGAAATTGTTCACTATTTGTTTTTACACAAGACTGTGCATGATTCTCTTTGATTTCATATTCTATTTTATTCTATTCATTCACAATTAGTTCATCCAGAAATGCAAATTCTATCATGATTTACTCATTAATTGTTTTGTTTTTTTCAAAAACTAAAAACTTTCTGCTGTGAAAGGCAAAAGGAAGAGAATGCAGATGTGTGCTTTTGTGTTCCACAGAATAAAGAAACTGGACTGACCAGAGCATGACGAAATGATGGCATTTTTGGGTGAACTATAAGGTCAAGCTCCTGACCAGAGTTTTCTCATACTATAGTTGTTGAGTCAAAGCTGTGGGGTCATTTTTAGGTGAAAGGACAAACTAAAACAACTTAAGGATTGTAAAAGTAATGTTGTATAACTGGGTTCTGGGTTGTGCCATGCCTTTACACAACAGCTAAATGCAGAAACTTTTAGAACCTGTTTGGGTGCTTGGTGAGTGAATCATGTATCCTTGTGATCATTAGCAATCCAATCTTCAGAATGTTCAAAAGTCACTAAAGTATTAGGAAATGACTCAAAAACTTAGATTTTGGATTTATTATAAAACAAAAAAACAGAATAGACAACAAAGGTTGCAACTGCTGTAACATCTAATTGTAGTTCAATAATAAAGTGGTTATATGTAGTGATAATTCATACTCATTAAACACATAACACATACAGTTGGCCCAAAGAGAATTTAGACACTTAAGACACAATTAAAAATACATGAATGCCACTGCATTAAACAAAATACCACTGCAAACATTTATTTTAAAGGGAACATCGGATGCAAAATTCACTTTTACATGGTGTTTGCATATAAATGTGTCTTAGCACACTCTACAATGATTTGTTTAATCCCCGAAAAAACTAAACAGTCTCAATTATCAAGCCGTTTAGATTTTTTGAGCAATATGATGTCATACTGCTCAGGCCCCGCCCACGAAGTCTGACAGATGGTTCCATACTAGCATATTTCACCCCTCAGCAAGTTGTGCGCTGTCTGCCATTTTCTCTGTGCTCGAGTGGCGGTAGCGATGGTGTCTCGTAAGCAATGCAGGTGGTTTGTAGTAAAAGTAAAAGTAAAAATAAGAGTCTTCATTTTCTTCCGACATAAAAACCACTAAGAATGCAGTGGATTCATTTTGTTTTTGATATTAATGCTCCACCAAAAAAAAAAAAGAGAAAAAAAAGAAGAGATTCAGCAGGCACACACTGTCATAAGACGGTGATATTTGGTTAAATTTTGGTTGCGATACAATTCAATGTCAATTTAACATCTCATGTCAACATTAATTTGATGTCCAATATAGACGTCAGCCTTTTTTAGTGTGTAAACAAAAATCCAATGTTAAGTCAACGTCAAATACTGACGTCAACCCAATTTTGATTCTCAACCAAAAGGCAACATCTGTCCGATGTCTGGTCCAACGTCAACCTGGCGTTATATTGATGTCCGTTGCCTGCTAGGGAGGGGTGGAGTGAGCAGAAGCTCATTATCATTTAAAGGGACATGCACCGAATCGGGGCGATGTGAACAGAGCCGTTTTTGACAAGGTAAAAAGGGTGTTGTTTTACATGACATTACATGACATTTCATGAAGACACTAAAGAATTATAGCAACTTGTGGAAAATGCACATCTGATGTCCCCTTTAAAAGAAATATTCAAGAGCACACTGTTCAAGCTAAATGTTTCACAATTTTTTTAAATGATAAAACAACTGATATACTGTTCAAAATTAAGACAAATAGTATTTGGACACTTCTGGATGTCCAATGTCAGTGGAAGATGTTGATAAAGTTAAGACAGTTTCAAGAAATCTTCTGCCATCAGTTTGGAGATGCAAATTGGTAATGCAATTAAATTCTAATGAAATTAAATTAAAATATTTTTAGATGTGACTAAGTGACCAAATTCTTTTTGGGGCCGCTGTATGTATATATGCAATATACTGTATGAAAATGTATGATATTTATTATGATATTTCTATATTTCCAAATTTCTGCAGAAGTGTCCAGCAGCAAACAATGTAATAATTTTAAATATCTATTTCTTTAACAACCAATGCTTACATTAATTTTACAGTGTACAGACCGGCAAAGCACACAATAATGACTAGATCACACATTACTGCCGTCTAGGGGGTGGCCCTTGACCCCTGCCTGCCCCTGGTTGGCCAGGTAGAGGTCCAGGTCCCCTGGGGCCTGGCGCTCGAGTCACAGGCCCCCGCGCGTTAGGATTAGCTGACGCGAGTGACACATCTTTCTGCAGATGCACGCCACCTCCAGCTGTGCCTGGTTTCACTTTTGGAGATTTTCCACCCTGGTCATGCTTTTTATCTAAGGCAGGAAAAAAACAAATGGAATGAGGGGTGAGAGTTTAATCTAAAGCATACACTTCTCAAGATTTACCTTTTTTTTTTTTTGATAATCTCTACACTACAAATGCAGTAAAAACAGTAATACTGTGAAGCTGTGTAACAATTTTTTATTTATTTTTTTAATTTTAATATATTTTAAAATCCAATTTTACAATGAAAAAGCTGAATTTTCAGGAGCCATTACTCCAGTCTTTAGTGTCAAATGATCCATCAGAAATCATTGTAAAAGACTTTTTGATTAATTTAATGGATCTTTACTGAATAAAAGAGTTTCTTTCAAAATTTTTGAACGGTAGCAGTTGCAAAGGTAGGACTGGTCAGTAACAACATTCTATGCAATACACACCTGCACTATTCTCTGGAGGAGCAGGGGGTACACGAGAGCGATTTGGAAGTAGATCCTCCAGGTCTTTCATCACCTGGTTAGTGCTGTCTTTGTTGTTCCTTCTGTTCTTCTCCTCATCTCTTGCCTAGAAATGAATGTTAGAAGCACACACTGGATAAAAAGTGCAACCAATTTCTGACATATAACAAATCTTATGTTTTGATGTATGTATTGTTGTGCATCTGAACATAAACAATACTAACCATCTGCATTTTCTTTTTTAGCTCATTGTTGGAGTTCTTATAAGCCTCTGACACAGAATTCAGGTAGTAAATAGCCAGACTGAAAGAAACAGAAATCAAAAATGTAGGGGATTTTGCTTATATTATATGATTGTGAAAACTTTAATAATATACCTACACCATGAGAAGAACTGCTGGTATAATGAGTCCAGGGTTTGCTACGTAGCCGAAGAGGGTCCCCATAAACGCAGGTAGATCTAGATCAATGGTCTCCATAATGACATCAAACATTCTTTCTTTACCACTGTGGTAAACAGGAAATGTCACAATGAGCAAATATGGTAATGGAAATGCATGATTGGTATATGGTTTTGTGCATATGTGAACTTGTGTATGTGTGCATGCATGGATACCTGAAGGGTCCGCAGTCAAAGGAGGGAGGTAAGGACATGATGGTGTAAACCACAGGCAGGAGACTCAAGAAGAGGATGAGCAGTAACAGCCCCATGTAGAAGTTATTGGACTTGGAAGCTTTAAAGACCCTCTCATGTGGGACGTTACAGGCCATTACAGCCCAGCATTGATAGTACATGGAGGTCAGAAGCCGCAGTACATTGATGCCCACCAGACCAGGAGCATAGAATGCCCCCATCCTGACAAACACAGACAAACAGCTTAATATCTACAGGTACAAAAAAAATAAGGTGGCTAATTTTTGTTTTGGTATGGTTATGTTTGGTATTCTAATGCAGAGTTATAAAATTGATGTTTATCAGTACAAAAACAAATACTGGAATAATATGTTCAATCAGATGAACTATTTTATTGACTATTCTAGTATTTAATGAAATATTTACAGTATAATCGACATTTCTATAGACTTTTTCACAACTTTTTAGTTTATTCCTGAGCTCAACGCAATGCATTTTTTTTCTGCTCAGTATGACTGTAGGTAATGTTTTAATAATAGGTACTAGATTAATCTGAAAATAAATTTACATATTATGGAAATATTATATAGCTGTGTCCAAAATAATTTTGGTGTTAATAGTATAACCTTAAAAGTGCATAATTCTAAGTCTGTAAAAGAGTAAATGTAGAAAGTCTGGGCTGTCATATAGTAATAAAAATTACATCTGGTTTAAGTCCCACCAAAATTAAATTTTATCTGAAAACAGATACCAATTATTTTAGCCTTTGTAGCTTTTGCTACACATATACAGTTATTGGCTTCTCTGCACACCCCTAGCAGTTCAGTCTTGTTGCAAACATACTTTAAATCAATGAAATGGACTGCTAACCAATCCTTACAGTAGGTTTTATAATGCTGAAAGATTGTTTGCTCTAGTGCAAGCTGTGAGTAAATCTGTAATTTAAACTCAAAGGTATGCAGACAACTGCAGACAACTTTTTTAGGTAGGAGTAACATATTGTGCATAGTATAAAAAAAGTAATGGCAGTACACAGCTAACTATTCACTAATGTATAAGTTTTTTCTTTTGCTTATATTTTATGTTGTGTTGTTTTTACCTTGTGTGTATTTGTCCTTACCAAATCATTCCTTGGTTAAACACCAAACCAAGCACGTTGCCGCTTATATCAAATTCACCATAGGAGGGCTGAGAATGAAAATAAGGCTGTTAGATGTCAAATCCTTAAATGACCACAGTTAAGGTTGTTGGTGATGAGCTTATACAGGATCTCACAAAAGTGAGTACACCCCTCACATTTCAGCAACAATTTTAGTATATCTTCTCAAGGGACAATACTATAGAAATGAAACTTGGATATATTTTAGAGTAGTCAATGTGCAGCTTGTATAGCATTATTATATATTATTATATATATTAGGGATACACCGAATCCAGATTTTTGGGGTTCGGCCGAATACCGAATCCACTGTTTAAGATTCGGCCGAATCCGAAACCAAATACCGAATCCTACTCGCATCCTTAATCACACGTTTTTAGCTGTGACTGTCCAGCTGGCGTACCTGAAGTTGCTGCATTTTGGCTGCTGTCTGTAGATTCCTTCATGCACAACTCGTATTCTTTTGGATGTTTTAGACGCAAATGTTTTAACATCGGCGATATGTTGTGTACTGCTTAGGGTCCTTGCCACCACGAGACAAATTGGCATTGCAAATTGAACATAAAAATCGACTTGAATCGCCTTCTTTTGGTTGAAAGTACTGCCAAACAAAACTTTTTTTGCTTACGAGTTCCATTTTCAGATTCTTACAGCCTACTACATTTGAACGGGTCCTATGTAAACACCTTCACGTAATTAACGGCTGTATGACGTCGTAGTGCAAGTCTAGGGTTCGGTTTCGGTGTAAAATAAATCTAAGGTTCGGCCGAAACCGAACCCCGTCAAAAAGCCCAGGATTCGGCCGAATCCGAAACCTGGATTCGGTGCATCCCTAGTATATATTTAATGTTCCCTGAAAATAACTCAACATACAGCCATTATTGTCAAAATAGCTGGCAACAAAAGTGAGTACACCCTAAAAGAACTTGTCAAATCTGTGTTCAAAGTGTCAATATTTTATGTTAGCACCATTGTTATCTAGCACTGTCTTAATCCTGCTAGGCATGGAATTCTCCAGAGCTGCACAGGTTGTGGATCCTCTTCCACTTCATGGTGCTTCTCCACCTTCCACCTGAGGTTGCCCCACAGGTACTTAATAGGGTTCAGGTCTGGAGACATACATGGCCACCCCATCACCTTTACCTTCCACAGCAAGGCAGTTGTCATCTTGTTGGTGTTTTTGGGGTCGTTATCATGTTGGAAAACTGCAGTACGGCCCAGTTTCTGAAGGGAAGGCATCATGTTCTGTTTCATAATGTACAGTACATAAGGAAATCCATGTTTCCCTCAATGAACTGCAGCACCCCAGTACACAGGACATGGTTCCAGTAATTCATGCTCTTGGACAGGTTGTCTTCAGGAAACTGTTTGCAGGCTTTCTTGTGAGCCAGCTTCAGAAGAGACCTTCAGGGATGATGCCCGTGCAAAAAGATATATAAAATGGTTGCTGAAATGTGAGGGGTGTACTCGCTTTTGTGAGATACTGTATATTGGACTCACCCAGCCAGCTTCCAGATCCCAACACCAGCAGTAGTTCAGAAAACGTACAATAAATGCTCTCAAGAAGTCACCGATAAGGATGGTCAGATATGTCACTTGTATATCTGATACAGTCAGCTTGACAAACTCCTAATAATAGAGATTGAATGGTTTGAGGTAAATGGTTTGATTTTGAACAAATGTGCAAACAAAAGTTTAAATCTTATCAATTACACAATATATTCTATATATAATTTTTGCTGGAGAAGCTACATGAACACAAGACATGTTACTATTCCAACTGTAGTTTCCCAGCATGGGCCTCTGATGACATCAGCAGGATCCATAGGAGGTGGAGTGCCTGTGTCATTTGGGTTGTTGGCTGTGTAGTTGGCATAATACTCTTTAATGAACCAAAGGCTGGCATTTTTTATAGATTCCTCCTCTTCAAGCTTGAAGCCAAAAACAGTTTTGTGTACTTAAAAATCACTGATTCTCAACTAGGAATAGAAAATAAACACTGCTGTCATTAGAGAACTTACTTTTGCATTGACCTCATCGAACAGAGCAAGCAAAAATGTGTAGAGGTTGCCAAGGAAGAGTGCAAATATACGTCCCAGCTGCCACTTGAGAGCTATACGTGGATGGTATTCCTCCAGCTCAGCGATGGTCTCAAAGAGCATCGGACCCACTAGCCCCAGCAGAGACATGATGATCTCAAGCTAAGATACAGTATTATTATTACACCATTAACTGGGCTTCTATGTATGTATTTATCTTTTTAGTAATACAATACAGTAGCTGTACATAAGACAAGATGTTCATGGTGGTCTTGTGGTTATTTTTACCTCATTCTTCTCGTACCATGAGAGGTTGTCCATATTGGCGAATTCTTGGGAGCGTTTTACCACAAAGTAGATGAGATAGCCACTTCCTCCCAGTGTACAGGTGATGAGAAAGTTGGCTAGGACACGCAAGAATCTCCTCAGATGAATGTTCTCATCTTTTTGGTTCTCCTGCTCATCCACAATGGACTCCTGCAAAATGCATTAGAGCTTCCAAATTTAGAAAAACTCATAAATGAGCATTTTTTTAGCTACAGATCATGTATGACCACTCTTATAAACCATATCAATTGATCTGGCCAAAAGGATTTATCAAACCAGTGCCAGAAATGTGGTCTTACAGAGAGTTTACCTCCTCAGGTTTCTGAAAGGACAGCCAGACCATGAAACAAAAACTGCAGTGGTCAGCAAACACACACATCAACACCTACCCAAGCACTTCCACATACACACACAATCACATACTTTGAAGCTGGTGGTGATGGAGGCGTATTTATTGTCAGCTGTCTCTGCATTCCCAATGAGAAAATCCCAGCTGGTGAACATCTTCCAGGCGAAGGTGAACTCATTGTCTTCTCCGTCCCCTCCCCCCACATCTGCGTTTTTAGCCATCCTAACAGCGAGAGTGGACTTTATTCAACACTTGTAGAGAATCCATTCTCGCCGGCAGGATAACAGAAGCGCAATTTCTAATTGCAGTCAAAATAACAATCATGTTGTGAATATACTAAAATACAGTAATGCTGTGGTGAACACATTGTTTGGATAACTGAAGAAAAGTTTTCAAATTTAAAGGTGAAGTGTTAAAAATGTCTCCCGGCCCAATTTAAAGTTCATTATTTGAACAATAACAAACTCTGGTATGATGGGTTTAGTAGTCTGCATGCAAACCTTTGAATCTTTGTTAGTGGAGAAATGGACTTGAAGCTAATATGGTTAATGTGTCTTTTAGGTCAGCAGTTCTCAAATTGTATGGCCTGTTTTCACATATATTCACAAATTTTCAGTTTATTTGACTTTATTTCTAACAATAGTGGCTATATTTTATGTAATTGCAAGTTTATATCACACAATTTCAACTTTATTTCTTGTAATTTCCTTTGTAATTGCAACATTATATCTAAAAAATAGCTACTACTCGTAATTACAATTATTATTATTTTTTTTTTTTTTCCACAATTGCATTACTATCCCCCAGTTTCATAGACAAGCCTAGTCTCGAACTAAAATGTAAGTCTGAGCTTTTTCAATTGAAAAAAACTTGCACTGGCTGATCTTAAAATATGTCAGATTCTTTGTTTTGTCTCAAGATGCACACAAGTAAGGTTTTATCAAAGGCATATTTATAAAAAACTACTTAAATGTATGGCTAAGCCCTGTCTGTTAAACCAGGCCTATATTTTACTCTGAGTTGGAAACATGCCTTCATATTTCTCTGACAAGTTATAGTACTGTATATTAATGTTACAGTATATTAATACTAATATTTAATAACTAATTTAATTTAAACTATTTTAAATGCATATGGCAAATATGTAAATCAGATTGCAGATATACATATTAAACCACATCTGGACTGTAAATTGCAGTTTATCAAAAATGTACACAATTAAACAGTCACTGAAAGGTATAAAGGTTAGCAGAAGTGTTTGATGATTTAGTTTTTATTATTACAACAGTTTCACTAGTATTATTAGACACTTCACCTTTAGGTTGGAGGGTTATTCTTTTTTTTTTCTTTTTTTTTTACCATCTTAGATGTAGAATTTAAGACAACACACAATATTCTACCTGTACAACATTTTGCCATCCAGTAAGTACTAGTAACACTTTTTTTGTACAAGCATAGATATTCACAGCCACATGTACTTCTCAAGAACATTCCATGTCATTGCTACCACATCTAGCAATGAATGAAAGGGGGACTCACGTTCTGATCACAACCATGAGGCTATACCCGAAGGTCCCAATGCCCACCATGAGGTAAGACAGAGGGAGACGAAACTTCAGGAAGCCAATGGTTCTCTGGTTATTATAGTAGCCATAGAAAAGTACTGAGTACTTGCAGTAACCCTGTCAAAGAGAAGGCATCAGAGAGTGTTATTGATAACCATACATTTATATTATGATAATAAGAAATGTGAAAGACACTGTGGGATTGTCTAATATCATCACACATTTTTCAAAGAAAATATGAACAGAGGGGTCAAAAATCTGAGAATGTTTTAAAAAATCAGGGATTCAAATGTAATTGAATAACCTGATAAGAAAATGTTAAATAAATATCCCTCTATGGTGCCATATGGCAACACTTAATTTGTACACCTGTTGAAGTGTTCCAGAAATGGCTCTGTTAACCTCATTTCTAAGCATCTCTTTTAAAGGGGGACTTTTTTGGATCATCTTTGGTTATTAAATTACATATTTCTATTCACAAATGAACATTATATAACAGTTTTACTGTAAAATGAGAAAATATCAATGTTGCCATATGTCAACACTGTACCACAGCAATGCTGTACCACAGTGGAATTGAAGTAATTTATTTCCCCATTGAGATTTTTTTATAGATAGTAACATCAATAATTTAATTGCAGTTATTTATTTATTTGAAGTGTTTATTGTAGTATAGTTGTATTAATGTATGAATAAGAAAATGATTTATTATTTTCAGAAAAAGAATACAGATATATTTTACAGAAAGGGCAATAGGAATAGTGCAGAGTTGTCTCTTCCATGTGATAACAATAAGAGTGACTGTAACAATGAGTGTGTTTGTGCATGTGTATATGTGTCTGCATGTGTATGTAGAAGATTTTGATGAAAATTATGATTGCATGCATCAATTCCTAAAAGAAATGTGCATTTTAAATTGAAAAGAAAATCATAAGTTAATAAAAAATATATTAAAAAAAAAAACCTCTTTGGCCATATGGCAACATTTTCCAAAATACCCCCCAAAAATATTTTTCTCAAAAAAATGTTTTGGTTTGTATAATTGAACCTATATTATTTAATAAAAACGTATGTGAAAATATTACATAATGCATACCATAATTTTGCTAAATAAATTAAATATTTCTGTACTTTTTAGTATTAATTATTTATTTTTAATATAATTGTTGTTATTATTATTATTATGTTATATAACAGAAAATATAATAATATATTTGATATTCTGAAATTAATGTTCTTTTTTTAAAAATCAATTTTCAGTCAAATTGTATCAAAAAAAAAATGTAATGTAAATGTAAATTCAGTAAAAATGTATCATGATCTTACACTGAAATCCGTGAGAACAGAGTAGTCCATAGCAGTGTCTTGCTCTTCTCTCGGCACAGTTTTCCGAGGAATGGACCCATATGGAAGCCCCATGAGAACCTTGTGGACAATTTCAAATCATTTAGTAATATAGTTAAATAGTTAAAGGAATAGTTCAAGCAAAAATGAAAATTTGCTGAAAATGTACTCACCCTCAGACTATTTAAGATGTAGATGAGTTTGTTTCATCATCTGAACAGATTTGGAAAAATTTTGCATGACATCACTTGCTTGCTTATCTACTGCAGTGAATGGGTGCCATCAGAATGTGGTTTAAACTGCTAATAAAAAAGACTACAAAGTAATCATCACGGCTCCAGTCCATTAATTAATGACCAAAAAAAACTTGAAATGAAACAAGTTTGTTTCCAGCTAAAACACAAGTCCTCCATTAATAATATTGCTTTCTCCAGTGAAAAGTCATTTTGTCTAAACAAATGTGGATTACTTGTGGATTTTATCAGCTGTTTAGATCCTTAAGACATTAATCGATGGACTGAAGTCGTGCTGATTACTTTGTGGTCTTTTTATCAGCAGTTTGAACTATCATTCTGATGGCACCCATTCACTGCAGAGGATCCATGGGTGAGCAAGTGATGTAATGCTACATTTCTCCAAATAAAAAACAAACCCATCTACATATTAAATAGAGTAAAGGTTAAGTAAATTTTAAGAGCATTTTCATTTTTGGCTCAACTATTAAATAAAATAAGGTAACAAGATACTTTACTGATCTCTTTACTTTAAAGCAAAGAGGCATAATTTTATTGTTACTGTCTGTAGGTAGTACACAACATGATTATACACTGACCTCTGGTATCACAACCAGGCCAAAGGTCAAGCTAAAGAGGACCAAGTTCATGCCATACATCCAACGGAGGAAAATAAAGTATGAAGCAACCGAGGAGCCAAAATGACCTACAAATGGATGAAACATCACTAGGGCTCACAATAAAGAACATTTTTGGTCACTTGCAAGAAAGTACATAAATATGGTTCAATATGGTTCTAATTTCAGTACGGGTAAAAGAAATCATTTTCTATCATCAGTAAGAATATCGTCTGAAGTGATGTACACCATTTCTCTGGGAAAACAAAAATCATTAGTACTTACTCTCAACTTCCTTTATTTTCCGCTCCCATGGGATGCAGGCTGTCCTAAAATTTTCAAAATCTCTTTGAAACTTTATCCATTTCTGTGTGATGAGACACAAAACATATAAGGAAGATTAGGAAACTGCAATTAACTAGATTTTTTAATTTTTCAAGAGTGGCACCTGCCTATGCACATGTTGCCATCATAATGCTTGGGTGGTTAATATGTGGTTGCTAAGGTATTAAATAGTGTTTTAACCCATTGGTATGTGTAGCTATTGGTAGTTCCGGGTGGTTTGGCCTCTCTATGACATTCTGATCTCTAAATTTATCTGGGATCTTTCTCAAGACAGGTTTTTTTTTTTTTTTTTTTTTTATCAAACAACAGTAATAGACTATTTCTTTAACAAAAAGCACAAATAAGAGATAAAATGAAGATTTTCATATTCCTACCTTCATCATCATCACTTTGTAGGCATACAGTTTTCTGCCTTTCCCTTTGCCCAAAGCACCTTCAAATTTATCCACAAACTGCTGAGCCTCTCTATAGACACAAGGGGAACATGAAATTAAAAAATTAAATTAAATTAAATTAAATAAATAGTTAAAATAAAAAATAAATAGATAAATACAGTATCTCACAAAAGTGAGTACACTCCTCACATTTCAGCAACTATTTTAGTTTATCTTCTCAAGGGACAATAGAAATGATAGAAATGATAGAAACTTGGATATATTTTTGTAGTCAATGTGCAGCGTGTATAGCAGTATAGATTTAATGTCCTCTTTGTCAAAATAGCTGAGTGATACCCTAAGTGATAACAGCAGTATGTTGTTTAACCATGCAAAGCCACATGTCCTTTTCATCATGTTTATGTTTTTGTCTGCTTGACAGGACCATACAAGTTGTGTATCTTGTATTAGAGCAGTGAAAATTAGGTGCTCTTAGTACCATGCTTACCATTGGATGCATCTCATGGCAAAGAACACTCTGAGGCATCTCATGGCAAAGAACTCTCTGAGGATTTAAGTACAATTGTTGCTCTCTACAAAGATGGACAATACTTTTAGATGTTCAGAAACACCCTGAAGCCGAGTTATACTACAGTGGTCAGGGTCATATAGAGGTTTTCCAAGATGGGTTCCATTCGGAATAGGCCTTGCAAGGGTTGATCAACCAAGTTAAGCACTCATTCTGTGTCAGGTGCAGAACCTGGCTTCAAAAAACAGAGTGCTGCCAGCATTGCTTTAAAGGTTGCAAAAGTAGAAGGTCAGCTTGTCAGTGCTCAGACCATACCCTGCACACTGCAACAAGTCGGTTTGCATAGGCGTTGTCCCAGAAGGAAGCCTCATCTGAAGCTGGCTCACAAGACAGCCCATAAACAGTTTGCTGAAGATAGTGATGCGCGGATGGCGGTTATATCCGTGGGAGCTGCGGATAATCCGCGGGTCGGGTGGGTCGGGTAATAAAAAATTGCATTCTGATTTTTTGCGGGTGGGTTGCGGGTGGATGAGATAAATCAATAATGATGCAAATATTAACTACATTTTCTAAAACTTGAAAGTGTTTTAAATAAGTTTTTTATCAGGCAGACAATTTCATTTGTGTGTGTGTGTGTGTGTGTGTGTGCACCTGGTATTTATCACGTTGTGGGGACCAAATGTCCCCACAAGGATAGTAATACCAGTAAATTTTGACCTTGTGGGGACATTTCCTAGGTCCCCATGAGAAAACAGGCTTATGAATCATGCACAATGAGTTTTTTTGAGGAAGTAAAAGTGTGCACAAGCTCCTGTGAGGGCTAGGTTTAGGTGTAGGGTAGGTGTAGGGCCATAGAAAATACGGTTTGTACAGTATGAAAACCATTACGCCTATGGAATGTCCCCATAAAACATATAAACCCAACATGTGTGTGTGTGTGGTATTCATCACGTTGTGGGGACCAAATGTCCCCACAAGGATAGGAATACCAGTAGATTTTGACCTTGTGGGGACATTTCTCAGGTCCCCATGAGGAAACAGGCTTATAAATCATGCACAATGAGTTTTTTTGATGAAGTAAAAGTGTGCACAATCTCCTGTGAGGGCTAGGTTTAGGTGTAGGATAGGTGTATGGCGATAGAAAGTACGGTTTGTACAATATAAAAACCATTATGCCTATGGAATGTCCCCATAAAACATGTAAACCCAACGTGTGTGTGTGTGTGTGTGTGTGTGTGTGTGTGTGTGTGTGTGTGTGTGTGTGTGTGTGTGTGTTTGCCTGTTCGAGAAGTTTTTGGTGACAGAAATGGTGACATTCCCTATAAAGTTTGAAGGGAGTTATGCCTGTGCTAATGCTATTGAGCACGGTAATGCAGTGATCGGCTTTGCGTTTACCCACTTCTCTGATGCGCATCATTCAGTAAAGTCCTGCATTAGCCAAAATCATGACAGTCCACCACATGAATAGCTAATTCAGTCGCATGTTAATAAATTGAAATATTCCCTAAAAACACCCAGTAAAGACAGTGATGTGGTCAGGACCGTGGCGCCGGCTTCTTTTGAAATATATTTGACGATTGTGCCTGACGTGCCTGTGCCCACGCCTGCTCTGTCCACAGATGCTGCCTGTTCATTCAGGCTAGGCGCGCAATTGTATATTAATAATTATTATTGATTACTTATTTGAATCAGTAGATTATAACGTAAACAATACCTTAAAAATGAAAAGAAGCAGATTTTTACGATCAGACATTTCTTAAACTGGTGAACCCCTGTAAACTTCAGTCCAAGCATGCGTTCAAATAGTAGCCTAAGTTAAGAACGGCTCTAATACAGAGAAAACGTCTCAGGTTACGTATGTAACCCTAGTTCCCTGAGGGAACGAGACGCCGCGTCATGGAACGCTATGGGGAACGCCATTGGTGGGCAGCACTCTGAATCATGTCTACAACCAATGAAACGATGGGAGTGACGTCACAGGCGCGGTGACGTCAGCGACCGGGAAGTATAAAGCACGTGCGTTTGAAGCCAGCGGCAGCTCTTTTAGGAATGAAGCGAGCGCCGCAGGGTGCGGGAATTATGGTCCGAGACGCGGCGTCTCATCCCCTCAGGGAACTAGGGTTACATTCGTAACCTGAGACGTTCCCTTCCGGGAACTCGAGCCGCGTCATGGAACGCTATGGGGAACGAGACTACCAACGCCCCCATAATTTCCAAACCCTGCGCAGTGTCTGCTCAACCAGGGTGGAAAGGAAAAGAGCCCTTGTCTAGCATTCCGCGGACAAGAAGGCCCTGTAACCCTCGGCCCTCGGGCACACGAGGAATGGTAGTCAGCCTCTGTCTGGTTGCCAGCCAGAGCGAGAGGTACTCCTCGGCCCTCAGTCGCACGAGGAGTCTTAGTCCTTTGTCTGGGAGTAGCCAGAACAAGAGGGACCGCAATAACCATTGTCTAGTATTCCACGGACAAGATGGTAAGTAGTCCTCGGCCCTCAGGCCCACGAGGACAGTGCACTCGACCTCAAGAGTGCTCCTCGGCCCTCAGGCTCACGAGGAGAAAGTAGACCTTTGTCTGGGGTACCGCCAGAACAAGAGGGACTCAAGAGCTCGGCCTGGTACTCCTGTCAGGACACGAGGGGAATAAGCCATTGTCTAGCATTCCGCGGACAAGAGGGCACTGTAATCCTCGGCCCTCGGGCACACGAGGAAGACAGTAATGGGCCTCTGCCTGGTAGCCAGCCAGCGCAGGAGGCACTCCTCGGCCCTCAGGCACACGAGGAGTGTTAGTCCTTGGTCTGGGAAAGGCCAGAACCAGAGGGACCGAAATACACTCGGTCTGGTAGTCTTGCCAGAACGCGAGGGGATTAAGCCATTGTCCAGTATTGCACGGACAAGAGGGCTGTATGATCCTCGGCCCTCAGGCACACGAGGACAGTAGTAGACCTCTGCCTGGTAGCCAGCCAGTGCGAGAGGTACTCCTCGGCCCTCGGGCGCACGAGGAGTCTTAGTCCTTTGTCTGGGGTTCCGCCAGAACAAGAGGGACTGAATAAACTCGGCCTGGGAATCCTGCCAGGACGCGAGGGGAATAAGCCATTGTCTAGCATTCCGCGGACAAGAGGGCACTGTAATCCTCGGCCCTCGGGCACACGAGGAGGACAGTAATAGACCTCTGCCTGATAGCCAGCCAGCGCAAGAGGTACTCCTCGGCCCTCGGGCGCACGAGGAGTCTTGGTCCTTTGTCTGGGAGAAAGCCAGAACAAGAGGGACCGAAATACACTCGGTCTGGTAGCCTTGCCAGAACAAGAGGGACCGAATAAGCCATTGTCTAGTATTCCACGGACAAGAGGGCTGTATGATCCTCGGCCCTCAGGCTCACGAGGATGCAGAAATACTCCTCGGCCCTCAGGCACACGAGGAGGATGTGGCGAAGAATGACTTCTCTTCTTTTAACAAAAAGAATGCACCTTGAGAAGTCTCCTCCTGGCTAAGGAGGTGGCTGACTCTCTTGGACTTAGCCTCGCTAAGTCGAGAAGACAAAGGAGCCTGGAGCGGCTCTGAGGTCGAGTTCATAAAACCTGATGAACGTCAGGGGCGAGGACCAACCCGCAGCACTGCAGATGTCCTGTGCTAGGGACACCTGCCATCAGAGCTTTTAGAGGCAGACAGCCTCAGGAGGAGTGAGTCTTGACTCCCCATGGAGCTGGGAGACCAGAGGACTTGAAAGTAGTAGAAATGGCATCTATGATCCATCTACTGATAGTTCTGTTTATGCCACATGCTTTTGTGGCCGTATGTGCCCAGTGCTCACACTGGAGACATGCAGTTATACTTCCAATTTTGGTCGCGCTCCAAGAATGGAGGAAATAGAGGCTTGGGACCCCATGGGGTCTCAACCTGAGTGCACCGCAGAGGAAAACATGACCAAGGGGCTTTTACCCACTGACAGGCCACCGAGAGGGGCGTGGTAGGCCAGTAAGCCGCCACGAACGCCTTCAGGGTGGAGTGAGCTGGTTTCGTGGACAGGTGAGTTTGCAGGGACTCTAGTACTAAACCAACGGGCAGTAACTTGGTCTAAACGGTGTTCGCGACACCGTGAAGCAAACAGGTTCCACTTAGGCCATAAGGTTTCCTCGTAGAGGGAGCTCTGGATTAGAGAAGGGTCTCAACAACCTCGGTTGAGAGACCAGATTCTATGAGTTACGCCCCCCCAGGGGCCATACCCATAACTTCCACCTCTCCATGTGGGGGTAGCAGATCGCACCCCCAACCTGAGAGAGGAGGTCCAAGAACCATACTCGGACCGGCCAGTGCGGGGCTAGAAGTAACAGCCGTGCCGATACCGGCGTGCTCTTTCCAGAACTCCTGGGCGCAGAGCGATCGGGGGAAATACGCACGGACGAAGCCTCGGCCACGTCTGTACTATGGCGTCCAGTCCGAGCGGAACTGGAGGCACTAAGGAGAACCAGAGGGAACATTGCGATATCTCTTGAGTCGCAAGAGGTCCAGCTGAGTCTGGATAAGAATTCTCCATGCTTCATTACTTCCTGATGTAGCCTTGATTTCCTGACCGTGGAGGAAAACGTATGACCAAGGGGACTCTACCCACTAACAGACCAACAGGGTGGAGTGGGTTAGCCCTGTGGACGGTGAGACTGCAGAGACTCCAGTACTGTACCATTCGGGCAGTGAACTGGGTCAAACTAGTGCTGGTTACACCATGCAGCAGACCACTTCCTCTTAAGGTCATAGGATTTCCTCATAGGGGGAGCTCTGGAGTGAAGGATAGTCTTAGCAACCTTGGTTGAGAGACTGGCCTCTATAAGATGTGCCCCCTCAGGGGTCACACTTATTCCAGAACTCCCGGGAGCAGAGCAATCGGGGAAAGGGTGTACAGACGAGGCCTCGGCCCGCAGGAGCTGGAGGCACTAGAGAGTACCAGAGGGGACATTGCGATGTCTCTTGAGTCGCAAAGAGGTCCACTTGAACCTGGCCAAACACTCTCCAAATCTGCTTCAGCCCTTCTGGGTGAAGCATCCATTCTTTCCCCGGGCCTCGGCCCCTGCCTCGACAGGACGTCCGCTCCCACGTCCAGAGATATTGGACTGCTCTCAGGGAGAGAGGTTTTCCCTTGAGACCATAGGAGAATCCGGTACGCCAGCTTGTATAAGGGGCGTGAGCGGATACCTCCTTGACGATTTATATAATAAACCACCGCAGTGCTGTCTCCAGCACGTGACGGTTTCTCAGGTCTGGAAGGAAACTCTTCAGGGCCTGGAATACGGCCAGCATCTCTAGGCAGTTTTATGTGCCAGGAGAGATGGTGATTGCTCCATAGGCCTTGGGCTGAGTGGCCACTCGTGCCCGCTCCCCATCCGGTAAGGGATGCATCTGTCGCTAGCATGACGCGGCGACAAGGAGCTCCCAGAACCGGACCCTGAGAGAGGAACCAGGGTTTTCTCCACATGGCCAAGGCACGTAGGCAGCGCCGCGTGACCTTGATCTTGTGGAATGCGTTTCCCCTCGGGGAGAACCCCCTGGTTTTGAGCCACCACTGCAGTGGTCACATGTACAGTAGACCAAAAGGTATCACGTTGGATGCTGCTGCCATAAGACCTAACAGTACTTGGAACTGTTTGACAGTGAGTGACAGGCCTAGCTTGACCGCATTTACTGCAGTAAGGATCGACTCGATCCGAGCAGGTGACATTCGTGCCTGCATCGTGGTCGAATCCCTGATTACACCTAGATAAGTGGTCTTCTGTAGTGGAGAGAGCACACTCTTCTTGGTGTTGAATCTCAACCCCAATTCTTTTATGTGAGCAAGAACAACACCTCGATGTTGAACCGCTAGCTGTACCGAGCTGGCCAGGATCAGCCAGTCGAGTATGCGGATGCCCTGGAGTCGCAGAGGAGCCAAAGCAGCATCCACACACTTTGTAAAAGTTCGGGGTGAGAGGGCTAGGCCGAAAGTAAGCACTCTGTATTGGTGAGCCCCTGAAAGCGAACCTAAGAAACTTCCTGTGTTGTGGAAGGATGGAGACGTGAAAGTATGCGTCTTTTAGATCTATCGTGACAAACCAGTCCTCGGACTTGATCTGAGACACGACCTGTTTGACAGTCAGCATTTTGAACTTCAGTTTTTTGACTGAGCGGTTCAACTGCCTGAAATCTAAAATGGGCCGAAGCCCTCCATCCTTCTTGGGAACAATGAAGTACTGGCTGTAGAACCCAGACTCTCTGTACTGAGGAGGGACCACCTCGATGGCCTCCTTCCTCAGGAGAGTTTCTACTTCCTGTTCCATTACCAGACCCTGCTCGGGGTTCACCAGAGTTGGAAATACCCCGCTGAAAGGTGGCCCTTGGCGCCGAATTGAATGCAATAACCTTTCTCTACAGTGCGCAGGACCCACATAGAAATATTTGGCAGTGGTTCCCACGCTGCCAAAAATTCTATTAAGGGAATCAGCCTCTCGAGGCTGGCTTCTGGATTTATTTGAGGAACTGATTCGGTGACCTGTAGCAGCGAACTGGCAGGATGCACCTGAATAGTTGCTCTTAAGACCCCCGTGGGGGTTGCAAACTTCCTAGGTGCGCTACGTTTACGGGCGGAACAACTAGAAATTGACGTTCGCGGGAGATTGCCGCGCCCTGTAACACTGGCAGGGTTAGCTGACAGATCTCCTGAGGGCCCGAGAAGGTGTGGTCACCATGTTTTTCTATGGTGCACCGCAAACCTCCCCGAGAGGGGCTGCCCTCATCAGCCCTGTGGTACAAGAGTCAGGGCCGTTTAGCCGAGGACCTCTTAGACTGAAGCATGACCCTCGGATCGGGCTTAGTCTTTGAAGCCCCCGGTCAGGAGTGTTGCTAATCCCGCCCTCTAGGTGTCACCGGAGGGAAACAGGCTGCAATGCTCCTATTATGAGCCTCTTATGTGAGGAGCTGGTACACGGCTGGGGTTTCATGCTCCCGTCAGCAACCCCGACACGTGTACATTTGCCCATCAAGCCTGAAATTTTATTTAGGCGGCCTGGAAAGCAAAGACGGAGCTTTCAAGGATGATGCCAGACTGGGCGACAGATAGCTGGCTAGCGTCTGTTCAACCCGCGGCATCATCTTTTCTTTCTAGTTTTTCCCTTGATCTAGACAGTTCAGTGTGCTGATCGGGGAAGGACAGAAAGCTCCGTTTTGGAAGTGCTGCCTTAGTCCACAGAAAACACAACGTTTGCTTTTCTGCGGCTCATTTTTCTTATTTAGCTACTGCATTAGTCAGCACATCCAACAGCTCATCATACTGAGGCGATCGGGGGGGCGGTTGAATACTTTTGACAACGTTCTTCACATCAACCTCCTCGGAGGAAGATATGGGAAGCGTTGAAAACCCTTCCTGGAAGGAAGAAACCGCATTGCGGGCTTCCTTATCCAGTAGGAGGTTTACTGATCCACCAGGTAGGAAAGGAGATCACCCGTCTCCCTTCCCTCTAGTAGATCGAGCTGCGATTCCCACGAGTGCGTTTCTCTACAGGGCCAGACCCGCGAGAAACGCTAGCGAAGGCTCCCTCCTCGAAGAGAGCCTTCCGGGACCAGAGCACCCGCAGTGGAAGACGCTCACACTGTGGACAGTCAGCCTTTTCGAGGGCTGACTGTGCGTGCTCTACACCCAAGCAGACCACACATAGACTGTGTGTATCCCCACCAGCAATGAAGCATTGGCAGGGAGGAACACACTATCTATGTGGCTGCTTGTACCGCCTTAGTTTCTTAACTTTCTTTCCCCCTTTGGTTGCATTTTAGAGGTCATACTACTCAAATAAAAGCCGTGCAAACTGGCACGAAAAAACAGCAGTATGACCGGGACAGACACAGACACAGAACGCTCTCGCTGAATGACAAAAGCTGCCGCCGGCTTCAAACGCACGTGCTTTATACTTCCCGGTCGCTGACGTCACCGCGCCTGTGACGTCACTCCCGTCGTTTCATTGGTTGTAGACATGATTCAGAGTGCTGCCCGCCAATGGCGTTCCCCATAGCGTTCCATGACGCGGCTCGAGTTCCCGGAAGGGAACTAAGAATTACAATAAGTGTAATAGGACGATCGGGTGCGGGTCGGGTGCGGTTATCTAAATCAGAGAAAAATATAGGTGCGGGTGGGTGGCGGGCAGATAATTTATTTGAAGCTGCGGATTCGGGTGACGATTGAGCCCATCTGCGCATCTCTAGCTGAAGACAACCTGTCAAAGAGCATGAATTACTAAAACCATGTTCTGTGGCCTGATGAGACTATAAGATAAACTTGTTTGGCTCAGATGGTGTCCAGCATGTTGGTGTCCAGCATGTGTGGCGATGCCCTGGTGAGGAGTACCAAGAAAATGGTGTCTTACAGTCAAGCATGGTGATGGTAGCATCATGGTGCATGAGTGCTGCTGGTATTGAGAAGCTGCAGTTCATTGAAAAATGGATTCCATTATGTACTGTACATTCTAAAGCAGAATATGATGCCTTCTCTCCAGAAACTAGGCCGAATGGCAGTTTTCCAACATGATAACAATCTCAAACACACCACCAAGATGACAACTGCCTTGTTGAGGAAGCTGAAGGTGAAGGTGATGGGATGGCCAAGTATGTCTCCAGACCTGATCCCTATTAAGCACCTGTGGGGCATTCTCAAGCAGAAGGTGGAGAAGCAACATCCAGCAGCTCTGTGATGTTATTATAGAAGAGTGGAAGAGGATCCCAGCAACAACCTGTGCAGCTCTGGTCAATTCCATGCCCAGGATGCACAGGAGATAACAATGGTGCTAACACAAGATATTGACACTTTGGACAAGTTCACTTAGGGTGTACTCACTTTTGTTGCCAGCTATTTTAACAATAATGGCTGTATGTTGACTTATTTTTAGAGGACAGTAAATCTATACTGCTATACAAGCCGCACATTGACTACTCTAAAATATATTTCATTTCTTTAGTATTGTCTCTTTAGAAGATATACTAAAATGGTTGTTAAAATTTGAGGAGTGTACTCACTTTTGTGACATACTATAAATAGTCCTTGAAGCTGTCTGATTACTACAATATTTGCACAGCAGTCATAAAGGCCAACTAAAGTATTGAACCCACTAAACCCTATAAAGTATACTGTACTTTAGTATTACTACTACTACACCCCAAACTTTTGTCATGATTTACTCACCTTCATATAGTTTCAAATGTATGACTGTATGACTTCCTTTTTTTCTGGGGAACATAAAAGAAGATATTTTGAGAAATGTCTCTTTTTGAGAAAGTTGTTTGCATTCCTAATTCTTCGAAATATCTTCTTTTGTATTCCGAAGAAAAATGACACAAGTTTGGAAACACATGAGGGTTAGTAAATGATGACAAAATGTTCAGCTTTTGTGTGGAGTATCCCTTTAAGTTATGCCAGTGACTTTATCTTCTAGTGGAAGAATGAACTTAATGAAACCACCTAATAAAATAATGTCTTCACTAAAATTTGTTCTTCGTACTTTTGTTTAGCAGTAATTGTTTTAGATAAACATGCTGTATTGTGAATTGTGTCATGTTTAGACATTTTCAACCTTCCGATTTATTTAAACATTATTTGCATCACATATTATTTGCATAAGATTCCTCAGTACTTGAGGACTTTAAGTCGTCTTCTCATCCGCCAGGGCTTGTTCCTGATGTTTGCTATCAGTTTCTTCTTCTCCTCCACCTCCTCCATCAGTTTGGCCATTTCTCCTTCAGACATGGACTCCTCCTCTTCATCTGAATTGGAATCATCACCACTAAGGCAGAACATGAGGTGATAGAGTGCTTCATTCTTACAGAACTTTATTACATTCAGTTATTTTGTCTTATTTTTTAACTTACATAAAAATGCAATTTTTATACACACAAATTTAAAGATAGAAAGACCTAATCCAATGTCATGTAACATGAACACATTAAAATAAAGTTTTACTGGTTTTAGATATGTTTAATTAAAAACAAGACAGAACTATTGGATTTTTGAAGTTAGCTTCCAGTGTACCCATGACTTATCGTGCACCCCTCATTGTGTAAATGTTCCTACAACCATAATACCCACCCTATATTTGAGCCTACATTGAAAATAAATAAAAGTCAATGCTTTTAAAATGAAGATTAACAGCACTGAACTCTAACAAGTACAAGTGTGCGTCTACAGGGTATGGGGAGACATTCTATTAAAAATGCAATGGGTTTGAATAGTTAAAATGATACTGTCGCGGTTATAGGGTAAGGTTGAAACAGTTGAGGATATACTTCCTAACCAAACAAATCACTTATATAGTATCTAGATTGGATCTGAAAAACTAAAATAAATATTACAATAGAACTTTAAAAGAGGAAGTCTGCCTATCTATAATAGGAGTTTCATTAAAGTTTTGTCTTACATTCAGTGATCTCTTGGTGTAGGTGAGCAGTTAATGAAGTCTATTAATTATTAGTAAATTATCCAATTCTATCACGTGACCATTTGTGTCAGCATACCTACTGTTCTTTTTCTTCTTTTCATCTTTGTCGCTGTCATCCTTGTCTTTTCCTTTACCCTTATCCTTTTTTTTGTTTCCTTTTTTGTTTTTTTTGCCGGACTTTTCATTTTCCCCATTTCGTCCACTCTCGCGTACTTTTCCTCTTCTTCTGTTCCCTGCACATCTCCTCTGTGGAATATCATCATCGCTGTCTTCCTCTACCTGAACTGGTTTCTTTTTATTTGCCGCTCGACGACCTCTTGGAGGTTCATTATCCTCATCTTCATCCTCACCATCCTCACTGGCAGCTGCTTTGCCACGCTTACCAGCTGCTGTTTTTTTAGCACCCTTGCCTTTTGTTTTCTTGTCCTCTGCATAGAAAGTGGCACAAATTTATTTTTATAAAAAGCATATCAGAAAATCAAAACATTTTAGCTGAGTAACCAGTGAGTAGCCACATTATAAATAAACGGCGATAATAACTGCATTACTTTTTTCAGTAAAGAGTATTCAAACGAATTACTGTTTCCCGTTACAATGCCATTACCGTTACTGACAATAAAATGCGGCGTTACTATAATTAAGCTCACTGAAGCGGTTTTCATCCGATCAGCCATAGGACCTGCAAAGCTGCACATCGCATCGCGTTGCGTTCTTTTACTGAGGTAAATTCTGGCTATTATTCCTCTCAGTACGTCTTTTTCTTCCAGAAACGAAAGTAGCCGAGATGAACTTGATGAATGTTCACGTTTGTTTACAGAAATGATGTGGGTGTTTACCTACATGTCCGCGTGTCTCATTTGAAAAGTGGAGCCGCTGGTGGGCGTGATTACATTAAAGATAAATTTAGACTAAAAAATGGAGCTCGCATTGGTATCATACAGATTATTTCTTTATTTTACAAAAGTACATTGTTCTCTTGTTATTATGACTATACACACAAAGAAAAGTAGAGCCTTTGCAGTTTCAAAGGATACCTTATTCTCAGTGTTGGGAAAAGTTACTTTTTAAAGTAATGCATTATGTGTTACTCCCTAAAAAATTAACTAATTACTTTACTTAGTTACTTTTTATGGAAAGTAATGTGATGTTACTTTAGCGTTACTTTTTAAATATGGGCAGGGCTTGTTTGTTATATTGTTAATATTGTTATATTGTAATATTTTTGGCAAAGGTAAAAGCCCAAAAGTGAAATCAATAAACCTCTGGCTGAAGGAAAAGTAAATTAATGTCTGTACAGTAGAATGCAGGAGAATGAAGTTCAACACTCTTCAGCAATAAAAACATGAAGCACAAATGTTTATCTAAAGTAATTTTTGCTTATTAGTGTGGTTGAATTAGATTAATGAAGGTCAGCCGAAAATACATTGGTTAATGAAATGGGACTAATACATAAAGGATATTTCTGTTTTTAACATACAGTTGAAGTCAAAAGTTTACATACCCCTTGCAGAATCTGCAAAATGTTAATTATTTAACCAAAATAAGAGGGATCATATAACATGCATGTTTTTTTTATACTGACCTGAATAAGGTATTTCACATAAAATATGTTTACATAGTTCACAAAAGAAAATCACAGTTGAATTTCTAAAAATAACCCCATTCAAAAGTTTACATAAACTTGAATCTTAATACTGTGTTGTTACCTGAATAATAGACAGCTTTTTTTTTTGTTTGTTTGTTTAGTGAGTTGTTCATGAGTCCCTTATTCGTCACTGCTTGCTGTTCTTCAAAAAATTCTTCAAGTCCCACAAATTCTTTGGTTTTCCAGCATTTTTGTGTATTTAAACCCTTTCCAACAATGACTGTATGATTTTGAGATCTATCTTTTTACACTGAGGACAACTGAGGGACTCATTTAAACTATTACAGAAGGTTCAAACACTCACTGATGCTCCAGAGGGAAAACCCATGCATTAAGTGCTGGGGGTGAAAACTTTTGAACAGAATAAAGATGTGTAAATTTTTCTTATTTTGCCTAAATATCATTTTTTAATTTTGTACTGCCCTTCAGAAGCTACAGAAGATGCTTACATGTTTCCCAGAAGACAAAATGAAGTTAAATTTACCCTGATCTTCATATTCAAAAAGTATTCACTTTTGGAATTTGATGCTCTTAAAGCATCGTGTTTCCTTCTGAAGCACCAGTGAGTGTTTGAACCTTAGTTGCGTATGAGTCCCTCAGTTGTCCTCACTGTAAAAAGATGGATCTCAAAATTATACAGTCTATGTTGGAAAGGGTTTAAATACACAAAAATGCTGAAAAACCAAAGAATTCGTGGGACATGAAGGATTTTCTGAAGAACAGATATCCCGATTTCTCTCAACATGGGGACAGGAGACTTGTAGGTGACCAGTCAATAAATGGGAAGGCAAAGTAACTGGCATTACTTATTATTTTAAAAAGTAACTCTAACTTGAAAAAATTAATCTGATTATGTAACTCGAGTTTCTTGTAATGCGTTACCCCCAGCACTGCTTATTCTTATCTGTGGGATGTTTTTCTAATGTCTGCGGGTTGAAGCGACCCCAGTAACGTGATATTAAGCCCCCGGAAGGTGTCTCTCATATTGTCCCACAGCACCATTAAAATAGTGTAGATTAGTGTACAATGTTTTATTCATTTAATATATTTAATATTGGGGGTATTCTAGTTATTTTACATATTTGAACATTTAAAAAAAAGTAACACAATAGTTACTAAATCAGTTACTATTTGTGAGAAGTAACTAGTAACTATAACTAATTACTTTTTTAAAGTAACGTGCCTAACACTGTAAAACAGATAAACAGATCTAAAAACAAAATGTGCCATCACTATGTAGGGTGTTCTAGCTGCTGAGTGTTTTCTAGATTATGAGCATATTATAATATTGATGAGCAAATATTGCTGTTTGCCATAGCACCACTAATTAAAAAAAGAACAAAAAAAAAGAGAAAAATTCAGCATTATCTTTTTTCTTACCTTCAGCACTCTCCGCGTCTCCATCAATTTCTATTCCCACTATAAAAGAATAAAAAAAATTACAAACACCTCATTAAGTGCAAAATGTCAAAGGATGACAGAATTTTGATTATCACTAGAGTTATTAAATGTAACTATTAAATTATGCTACATTTGGGGGGAAAAAATATAACTTACCATCTTCCAGTTTTCTTGCCGTATCACTTTTCTTTGGCATTTTGCTGCCCTTCTGATCTCTATTAGTCTCTGAATTTCTTCCCTTGCACCTGTGGTCTAACAAATTACTGCACAGGTGTGCAGCTGCTCTCCAGTAACTGACTCCCTATTGCCATGGCAACACCACATGACCTCACATGTGTAATAGTGATTGATATTAGTATGTTAAATGAGCTGGAACAATTGTCCAGATGATTTGAGTTCAGTTTAAAACTTCTGGAGAAAAAAGTTCTATTTAAGACATAGGAATGAATACAAATGCAAAAACAAAAAAACAAAAAACAAAAAACAAAAAAAACAGCACAATGTTAAAATGATCCGAGAACTTACATAAAGTAGAACAAATCTAGCCTCTCAGATGAGCAAATTCAAATTCCATCAATGTTTCAGGGAACAATCACAAAGCATTCTGGATGACCTGCAGGATGGTACGCCACATCCATTTAAACCGTTCGATGCACTCTCACTCATTGGGACACATGACACCTAATGCTGCTGTCACAAGAAGAGGCACCTTAAAGATTTAATGAAGGTTTAGGTTTTCCTTCAAAGGCAATTAAACTCATTTCACAGTATATTAGGCTTTGCACTTGCATTTAAGCATGCACTTTCTTTGAAACGGCTGGAAAATTGCTACAACGTGAATTAATCTAAATGAACATTTATCACACAGCTGTCAGCAATCATCACAGCATACAGGGATTCTTACTAATGGCATTTTAAACTAGCTTACAAAAAATTTTGATAGCAGAAGGTGTCTTCAAACAGTGTGTATAGTTGCCTATGTATGGTCCCTGAAGGGAGAAACACATTCTAAAATGCATACACTTAAGCACAGTGAAACTCTAAGCAGACAAACAGATATATGTGATCTCCTGTCTCGTCTGCACCATGACACCTGGTAGATGACACGGCATCTCAGTTTTCACTAGCGAGTCATTACATGTTCACTAGTGTGAAAAGGCAAAAAAAAAGTGTACACATATGCATAACATTCCTGCACATCTACGTGTATACAGTTTCTAGCTATATAATAGAATGAATCATAAAATCATTCAAATAATACTTTTTTGTAACAGGTCACATCAATGTATGAATGAAGATATGAACATTCATGTAAAACTAAACTGAACCAGAGTGAACTGCCAAAAGAGTATCACCATTGCATGAATCATTATCAGGTTTAAGCAAGAGACTCAATAGCACATATTAACACACAAATGCATCTAACCTTGAACGCAATTACCTTTCAAATGGCAATTACCTGCTTTTGTTGCTTTCTGTCCAGATGAACAAAGCAATTCAGACAGGATGTGTTCTTACCAAACTTCTGCATGCATTCTTGCATCCATGTTTTCAGCATCTTGCGCCATGATCTGTTTTTAACTAGCAAGGTAATCATTTTAGCCAAATTACCTTGAGCAAATATAAATATTTGGTTGATGATATATAATATAACAGTGAAGCCAACTTACACTGTAAAAAAAAAAAAGTTAAAAAAAAAAAAGTTAATATAAATTAATATAAATGAGTTTTCTGTAATGATTTTTTTAACGGTATTGCCTGTAAAATTAATAGATGCCCAGGCAGAAAATTACCAGTATATTTTCCATTTTCCTAGAGTGTAGACCTACACTGTAAACAAAATCTGTAGAAATTACAGTATTACTGGCAGCTGGTTGCCAGTAAATTACTGTAGATTTAAATTTATGCTATTTACTGGCAACAGTTTGTTCAAAGTTAATTGAACATTAAACATTAACAAGTCTTTATCTTTACAGAATAAAACTAAAATAACAGCCTCATGCAAAGCATTCTGGGAACCAAAATCTGAAGGAAAAAAACAGAAAAAGGTTGATGAAGGTTTCTGGTTCCCAGAATGCTTTGCAGTAGGTTGTTATTTTATAGTTTTATTCTGTAAAGACAAAGACTTGTTAATGTTTAATGTTCATTTAACTTTGAACAAACTGTTGCCAGTAAATAACATAAATTAAAAATATACAGTAAGTTACTGGCAACCAGCTGCAGAACTACAGCAAATTTTTTACAGTGTACTTACTCCAGTTATAAATGTTAAAGGAGAAGTTCACTTCCAAAACAAAAATGTACATCTGATTTACTCACCCCCTTGTCATCCAAAATGTTCATGTCTTTCTTTTTTCAGTCGTAAATAAATTATTTTTGAGGAAAACATTTCAGGATTTCTCTTCATATAGTAGACTTCTATGGTACCCGTGTCCAAAATGTATAGTTTAAATGCAGCTTCAAATGGTTCTAAATGATCCCAGCCGAGGAAGAAGGGCCTTATCTAGTGAAACGATTGGTTATTTTCTAAAAAATGTACAATTTATATACCTTTATCCTCAAATGCTCATCTTGTCTAGCTCTGCATGTACTCTGTGTATTCCAGTTCAAGACAGTTATGTCGAAAAACTCCCATCTCATTTTCTCCTCCAACTTCAAAATCGTCCTACATCGCTGCAGAAGTACCGACCCAGTGTTTACAAAGTGAACGTGCTTTATTTGTGAATGTAATTTGATTATAAAGTTTTTAAAAGTGGTACTTTAATCAAATTTAATTTTACAAACAGTCATATTTCTTTTCTCAAAGGTACCTTAAACAACATAATACCAATCAAATAAATAGGGATGCACCATACGAATCGTCCAATCATGCTTGCGCGTTTTGTCAGTAAAGCCGGTTCTGTAATCAGGGGTAAATGCCATCAGGTGCGTGATTTCACGTTGAGCCGTATATACTACACACAGCCGTTGTTTACCGACGAGCTGCGCAAATCAATGTTCATTATCAGTGTGAAAGTGCGCAGCTCGTCAGTGAACAACGGCTGTGTGTAGTATATACGGCTCAACGTGAAATCACGCACCTGATGGCATTTACCGCTGATTACAGAACCGGCTTTACTGACAAAACGCGCAAGTGATCGGCCGATACGGATCGGTGCATCCCTACAAATAAATCTTAAATTGTTTGCATTTCTGAAACAATATGTTGAACACCAAAGTTTTAACCTTCCCAAAAACAGGCTAAACAGAGAGATTGTTGACTAAAATTAAATAAAAACTTAATTAAAATGAAGGAATAAATGTTGAAACTAATAAACATTTTAGTCAAAAGATTCTTGGCATGGTAGCTTTTCTGCAATGTCGAGCAGACCATTAGGGACAACAGGTGGAAAGATAATTTGATTATAACGTGATGAAAAGCATTTTCTGGTTTTCAGAGAAGGATCTGGTACACTGTCCCTATCAAATCAACTAAAAATCATATGAATATAGCCTATATATGATCAACTAAACCACTTGCGTAATATCACATTAAAATACCAGTTTATACTTCAGAGATTTAACCTAACTTCAGTGCCTTATGGTGGGGTAAGTTAAAGTGTTGACTCAACTTACCCCACAGCATTTGGCTCACTTTGCCCCATAAAGGATTTGCATGGTTTTATATGTTGCTAAATCACCTATATGCATCATAAATATTTTTAGACCTGGATATTTCTTTATGTAACAGCAATTACATCTGTTATGCTAAAATTTTACTTTGACAAGCTAAAAACAGTTTTTTAAGTAAATTGGTGCCTTCCACTTCTGTGTTTGTCACATATGTGGTCATCCTGTCTTCATGAACTCTGACACACACATTCTGGACTGCAATCCCCATAAGCCACTGCACCAATCACTGCACACACCTGCTCCTCGTTTTCCACTGCACTGATTGCTGCACACACCTGTTTTACATTTACCCACATGCATTTAAGCCACTCACACACACAGCTCCTCGTGAAGTCTTGTATTGCCCCGGCTGCATTTCTAAGCGTTTTTCCAGTTTCCTAGTCTCCGTGTTTTCAGAGTTTCCTAGTTTATTCCTGGTTTTGTTTCCTGTTTTTCCTTGTTTTCTCTGTTTGTTTCTGTTGTTACTTTGGACTGCCCATTTGGTTTTTGACTCACGCTTGGTTACTGGTTTACTCTCTGGATTATCTTTGCTGTTGTTGTTTGCCGGTGATTGACCCTGTCTGTTTACCACGCCTTCTAATAAAGCCTGCATTTGGATCCGAACGCCTGTCTCTGACCCTCCCTGTTACAGTGTTTTTCCTTTTCACAGTCTGGCAGGAATTTTGTGATTCAAAATACATAGTCATATGACAGTAAAAGTGTACAATTGCCAAGATACAGTGGATGGCTCAACTTACCCACTGGCTCAACTTACCCCACTCTCCCCTATTTCGTGAGTTGCATAGTCTAGTCGATTTCCAAAATATTTATGAGCCACCAATTCTCGGTTCTTTTTAGTGAATCAAACACATACATCTTTAATGTTTAATGTAACTTTAATGTTATTACTCCGGCTTGTGAGTCTTTGCATTTATTTAGAATTTTAAAAAAGTCATTGAAATATCTGCAAAAAAAATTAATACTTGTTTACTAAATTTTGCTATCATTTGGGAATATGTTTGTAGCCTTATTTTTTTTAAAAGGGTTACTCCACCCCAAAATGAACATTTTGTCATTAATCACTTGGGGCGGCTGGCCCATGGTGGGCGATAGTGCATCGCCCTCCTTGAGCCACACGAAAAAAGAGAGGAGAAAAAGACTCTTATTTTGCTAGTCCTAGGCTGTATCCGAAATCGCACCCTATACCCTCAAATAGTGCACTATTTGAGGGGACAGCCATTTTAAGTGGTGTTCGAAACCATAGTGGACGTTCTCGAGTGCACTCATTCAATCCCACAATGCACCGCAAAAACGAGTGTACAACCGATGTACGCTCAACAGCTAGAGATAACCCATAATGTATGGCAAGCCAAGAGGGTCAGAATTACGCCATAGCTGAATCGCGTTTACATACAAAACGCCGTTAAATACGGCGTTTTAAACAGCATTGGCGCCGCAAAATACGCTGTTGTGACTATAAACGCCGTAAAAAACGCGCGAAAATACGTCAATGACGCCGTATTTTACGGCGTTTTAGTGTGCAAGAAAAGCGCCGCTTTTTATGCCGTTCATTTTGCCATTTAACGCCGTAAAAAACGCCGTTTTGGTTGCGCAGAGCGCGCGTCACTTACGCCGCTTTGCTTATAGTATAATGAGTCACACCCATTGATTTCCACAGCCAGTAATATTGAACGGTTCTCATCCAATCAATGATGAACAGAACCAGACCAGACCAATTCAGCACAGATCATTTGTGGTAATCCAATTTGCATTAGTTATTTGCCATTAAATAAGATGAAAAATCCAGTTTGCTTTAAAATGAACAAAAGAAGCTTAATTTTGAGCTGCAATCGAACATTAAATGATTGCAGCTTGCCAGCTTACAGAGAATACTGTATGAAGGTAAAACAGAAGCAACACTTGAGAGCTTGTTGATTTGAACGTGAAAGCTTGTCATTATAATATTCGTATTTGTAAGTTGAAATTTGAACTCGCAGCTCTGATGTGAGAAGCTGAATATGCGATTTGCACACACAGACAATGATCAAAACACCCGTGTTTTGAATGTGAATAGCTACAACTGTGTAAAATGACATCCAACAAAATGACAGACACAAATGTGTACGACATATCTGCATATTGCAGAGTAATATCGCTGTACCAAGAACAGCTGAGAAGGAGTTGTGACATGCTTTGATCTCGTGTCACACGGTCATGTAGTTCATGGAGCTCTCAATAATTCCAAAAACTCCGTGCTGTGAACATATTTGAATAAGATTAATCAGGACAGACGTTTGGCTGTGTTTGCAGCAATTTCTAGAAATTATTAACACATAATGTGCATTGATTTTGGTTCTAAATAAAATGCGCCATATTTTGGATGGCCATTTAAAAAATATATATATTTTTAATATGCCTATTATTCCAGTGCAAAGAGGCAAATTGGAGGCATTTAGTGGCGAGAAAGAAAATACTCATATGTAATGCCATGTTTTCACCACTAGATGCCCTAATGGCTTTTTAATGAATTCTTTAGCTCTAGTTGCTCAAAACAGTATTGCCGGTCATGACTGCTTCTATTTTTAATACTTTGCTTTATGATGTACATTTAGGCATTATCAAGCACTCGATTTTTATACGTTTTTTTAATTTTTGCATTTAAAAAGGTTCATTAATGACATCCCA
>NC_133365.1:25424418-25452513 GCF_049309525.1 Garra rufa
ATGGCATTACATATGAGTATTTTCTTTCTCGCCACTAAATGCCTCCAATTTGCCTCTTTGCACTGGAATAATAGGCATATTAAAAAAAAAAAATATTTTTTAAATGGCCATCCAAAATATGGCGCATTTTATTTAGAACCAAAATCAATGCACATTATGTGTTAATAATTTCTAGAAATTGCTGCAAACACAGCCAAACGTCTGTCCTGATTAATCTTATTCAAATATGTTCACAGCACGGAGTTTTTGGAATTATTGAGAGCTCCATGAACTACATGACCGTGTGGCACGAGATCAAAGCATGTCACAACTCCTTCTCAGCGGTTCTTGGTACAGCGATATTACTCTGCAATATGCAGATATGTCGTACACATTTGTGTCTGTCATTTTGTTGGATGTCATTTTACACAGTTGTAGCTATTCACATTCAAAACACGGGTGTTTTGATCATTGTCTGTGTGTGCAAATCGCATATTCAGCTTCTCACATCAGAGCTGCGAGTTCAAATTTCAACTTACAAATACGAATATTATAATGACAAGCTTTCACGTTCAAATCAACAAGCTCTCGAGTGTTGCCTCTGTTTTACCTTCATACAGTATTCTCTGTAAGCTGGCAAGTGCAATCATTTAATGTTCGATTGCAGCTCAAAATTAAGCTTCTTTTGTTCATTTTAAAGCAAACTGGATTTTTCATCTTATTTAATGGCAAATAACTAATGCAAATTGGATTACCACAAACGATCTGTGCTGAATTGGTCTGGTCTGGTTCTGTTCATCATTGATTGGATGAGAACCGTTCAATATTACTGGCTGTGGAAATCAATGGGTGTGACTATACTATACTATAAGCAAAGCGGCGTAAGTGACGCGCGCTCTGCGCAACCAAAACGGCGTTTTTTACGGCGTTAAATGGCAAAATGAACGGCGTAAAAAGCGGCGCTTTTCTTGCACACTAAAACGCCGTAAAATACGGCGTCATTGACGTATTTTCGCGCGTTTTTTACGGCGTTTATAGTCACAACAGCGTATTTTGCGGCGCCAATGCTGTTTAAAACGCCGTATTTAACGGCGTTTTGTATGTAAACGCGATTCAGCTATGGCGTAATTCTGACCCTCTTGGCTTGCCATAATAATGCACTGTGAGTCGCGCGCCGACTGAATTCCCGCGTCTCTCCAGACGATGGCGCCCCGCAGCTGAATCATCCATCTGTCATTTTACAACGCGCTCGTCCACTGCGTAATGCAGCGTACAACACAGGTACAAATTTGTTGTAAATGGATTATTAAATTGTTTTAACCAAGGTTTATACATAAACTCCTTGACATAGTTCAAGATAAATCCTTTAATCTTACTACTCGAACTGTCCGTTTTAAATGATTGTTAAACAGTAAGCAATACTATGCAAAAGCGGCAGTCCTTCCGGTGAACTTAGTGTCCGAATTCACTCACTCGTTTTCATTCACTCCTTCAAGTGAACTGTACGAGTGGACTAATGTAGGGAATAGTGAATAGGGTATAGGGGGCGATTTCGGATACAGCCCTAGTCTGCATATTACGGTACAATCAACAGCCTGAATGTCACTTTCCAACCTAAAACCCCGCCCCCTTTGGGCGATCTCAGTCAGATTGAAAATCGCCCCAGCCGGTCTCATAGAGTTATATTGTGAGATTTTTTTTTTCAAATTTTGAACCCTACAATGCATTTCAATGGGCACCGGGAGGGCTCGCCCCAACGTGATTTCGTAATACGCACTGATGCGTGCTCGAAGATGTACAGCAAGCACGCGTAGCGAGACGTCTGAATGCATCGGCCATGCTTTCAATGGAAAGGGAACTTGTCAGGAACATGCCTGATTTTAATGAGAGGGTAATTGATCACTTTGCCTGCTTAAAAGAGAAGCGAGCAAAATTTCAATACAAGTGATGTGTGTTATTAAATGGTGAATTGTTTATGTTATCACGGCCGTAGCCAGCTATGAGGTCACCGAGGTCCGGACCTCGGTCATTTTTTATATTCAAAAATAAAATGTCAAGCTCTTCGAATGATTATTTAGCCGTTTAAACCACCTCATATCACATGAGTGTTTGCTGCGAGAAGCTAGCGCAGTGAAAGGGGCTTGAGAACGCGTTGAGTGAGAGCGCGGGTGCAGCAGCCTCCGTTTGTTGCCAGATCCACCTATTATACGTGTTTTTTGACTCGTTTGTCCAATTTAGTGTGACACTTTGGGACGTTTATAAAGTGGAAAGTTGAACGTTAGTTTTATGTCAGTGTCATTATTCTAACGTTATTTTTATAACTTGTTATAAAATAAAAATTCCCTCAGCTAAAAAAAACGAACTTTCCATGTAAAACATTATACTGAATAAAAAATCTTTCACAATCATCTACATGTCTGTCTATTTTGAAGTTTAGGCTATATGTAGTGCATTTGTGGGTGTTATTATAGCACAATTCTTAACACCTCACTAATTTTCAAACCCTGGTTATGGCCTTGTATGTTATATGTTGTATTCTCCAAATGTTGAATTTTAAATAGTTGTATTGATTGCATATTGGCAGCCAAATTTATACTGAATATGTTCTGGAAAGATTTGATTAATTACAGTTTTAATATGAGAAATAAAAAGTCTTTAATTGTAAAGCAGTATGGCTTTTTTTTTTTTTACTCTTAGAGGGCAAACTAGTTGATGACAATGTGTCTCTTGATGGCCATGGTGGAAGTGTTTCAGTGTATTTGAGACCATTGCGATAAATTTAATATAGCTATTCAAAATACTGTACAGTTTGTACAATTCATGCCTGATGTTGCCATCTAGGAACAGGGAAACCAAATCAAACAATGCAATGTAATGCTGTAAAGTTGGCTATCTGAATTTTATCATAATTTTACCCATTAAAGCGGTTATCTTTGCCAAAATCGGAACAGTTGCCCCCCCAGAGATATTTGTCAGGAGCCGCCACTTTGTCATTCCAAACCCGTAAAAGCTTTGTTCATCTTCAGAACACAATTTAAGATATTTTGGAGGAAAACCTGGGACCTTTGTGGCTGCCCCATTGACTGCTAAGTACATAACACTGTCAAGGCCCAGAAAAGTATGAAAGACGTCGTTAAAATAGTCCATCTGCCATCAGTGGTTTAGCCATAATTTTACGAAGATACAAGAATAGCTACTTGTCAGCTGCAACACACGGATACATTTTCTGTTTATTTACGCTTTGATTCGAACGAAAAAATCGTATCCGCGTGACGCAGCTGACAGAAAACAGACATGGTTTAAGTAATTAATGATAAAATTTTATTTTGGGGTAGAGTAACCTTTTAAGGAACTTTTAAGGATTGTTTTTTTCCATCTCTAAAACGCTGAGTAGCCTATTATGTTCACTAGTTGCGTTTCTGCATTTTGAGGATAAGTCCTGTAGCCTAAACCGCCAGGCCAGCGGGCGGTGCTGTTGTGTACGCAGCGATCATCCTCTGACTGCTGTCTGCAGCGCTCCCTGCTAACCAGCTCTCCTGCAGGTCAGCGCCTAGCCGATAGCTGACCACTCTGGTGCATCATTGTATTCCAGAGTATTGTACCAACGACTGGAAATGAGCGGGATGCCCGGGACGAACGTGATTCAAATCACTAATTTGTCGTCGGCGGTGAGCAGTGATCAGATGAGAACTCTGTTCGGCTTCCTAGGGGACATCGAGGAGCTGCGACTGTACCCTCCTGAGTGAGTCACAACAACAACAACAACATTACACACTCTCTCACTCGCCTGAGAAAGTCACAACAAACCATACATATCGGACACACACATCCCAGACAAACATATCATATACCATATCATTTAAATAAACATATCATACCACTCAATAGTGATGACAACGTAGCATCAGCATCACACATACACACGCACACATTAAACATAACTACATAACGTTATGTAGTGGTGGCCAAAATAATTAAAACACGAGTATTTTCACCAGCTAAAAATGGTTTTAAGTCAGCTATTTATATCTTTTGCTGTTGTGTGTCAGTAGAAAATATCAGTGTAGATTTTCAAAAATGTTGCCATTAATTGTAAGAATTAAGTGAAATTTTTGTTTGCACAAGGAGTCTGACAACAGCCAGTGCTCCCCACGCAGAGATCCAATCTCATCATCATCCAGTCTGTGTGGAATGGCTTGAAGAAACGGAACAAACTGAGACAGACTAAATCCAGAAGAACTGTGGCAATGTCTCCAAGATGCTTCAAGAGACATACCTACAAAGCTACAATACCGATAAAAGTTGTAGGCACTTGTGTAAAAAAATGTTGTAAAATGAGTATGCTGTAAGTAATGTCATAAATATTTTCTCATTATCAATTAACTTTGTTAACTAAATTAATCAACATTTGGTGTGACCATCCTTTGTGTTTAAAGCAGCTTTTGCCCTAGGTGCACTTGGGCATAGTTTTTTAGGTAGGTCTCTTGAAGCATCTTGGAGAGGTTGCCACAGTTCTTCTGGATTTTGTCTGTCTCGGTTTGTTTTGTTTCTTCATGTCATTCCAGACAGACTGGATGATGATGAGATCAGATCTCTGTGTGGAGCATTGGCTGTTGTCAGACTCCTTATGCAAACAAAAAACACACTAGATTATTACAATTAATGGCAAAATAAATGTTTGAAAATGTAAACTGGTGTTACATGCTGACACACTACACCAAAAGATAGAAATAGACTGAAACACATTTTTTAGCAGGTGAAAATACTAATGTTCTAACAATTTTGGCCACCACTGTACTTTTTTCTCACATATGTATAAACAACATCCATACATATTGAACACACTTGCAGAACCTATAACATTACTGTAAACACAACATAAACACATCATACGCTCACAGCAGGCCTGTCTTCAAAGGTTTATCAATTATTGTTAAAATTCAGATTCCCTAAACTATATGGAGATTTTACTTCTGCCACTCAAAGGCTGCACTCTATTATTCTGCAAAAAATGTCCACCAATCAGAGAACTGTGACATGCAGTTCAATGAACACTAGCTCTCGCTAACTCTCATGAAACACTGGAAATGACATAAAGTCAGTTTCTTTACTTTTTTAAACTACTTAAGTATTTTCACAAATAATGTCTTATAACTCTTAAACAAAGAAACCCTGTGGTAAAAATACTTCTGGAACCATGGCAGCTGAGAAAGTGGGTGGGCACTTTTGCACTCTATACTTTTTTTTGTACATCATGTTATTTTTTAAATTTATTAAAAGCATGGTTAGCAGACTTCTGAGAGTGCTAATATTTTAAACTTAAAAAAAAGTTTAATGAAAACGTTTTTGTGAGCTGAAATAAAAATAAGAACTCTAACTTTAACATAGTTAGAAAAAAGCTGAACTAAAAATATTTTTTTTGTGATTACAGATTTAATAACAGCAAAATCAGTCATCAACTCATTGTGGTTTAATTTTATAAGAAATTTATTAAGTTTATAAGATTTTATTTATATAATTTTGTTAAATTTTGTTTTTTCTAATATTATGACAGTATTTTATCTATTATGAATGAGTCATGGAATCAAAAGGAAACGTCATCATTTGTTCACCCTCATTCCAAAGCAGTATAATTTTCATCTACAGATGAATTTTGAACAATGCTGGTAACCAAACAGTTTGCGTTCCCATTCATTTCCAGTGAATGGTCGAAAATGGAAGTAAAAAGGGAACTGAGACTGTTTGGTTACCAACATTCTTCATGCAATAAATGAATGAGTAAATGAATATTTATTTATATATACAGTATCTCACAAAAGTAAGTACACTCCTCACATTTCAGCAACCATTTTAGTATATCTTCTCAAGGGACAATACTATAGAAATTAAACTTGGATATATTTTGTGTGCAGCTTATATAGCAGTCTTCTGAAAATAACTCAACATACAGCCATTGTTGTCAAAAATAGCTGGCATCAAAAGTGAGTACACAAGTGATAACAGCAGTATGTTGTTTAATCATGCAAAGCCACATGTCCTACTAATCATGCTTATATTTTGTCTGCCTGACAGGACCATACAAAGTTGTGTATCTTGTATTAGAGCAGTTAAAATTTTCTCATACTGACCACTGGATGTTCAACATGGCAAAGAACTCTCTGAGGATTTGAGAATTGTTGCTCTCCACAAAGATGGCCAAGGCTATTAGAGATTCAGTAACCGAATTACACTACAGTGGTCAGGGTCATACAGAGGATTTCCAAGATGAGTTCCATTCGGAACAGGCCTTGCAAGGGTCAATCAATGAAGTTGAGTACTCGTTTTGTGCATCAGGTGCAGAACCTGGCTTCAAAAAACAGATGCATGAGTGCTGCCAGCATTGCTTTAAAGGTTGCAAAAGTAAAATGTTAGCTTGGCAGTGCTCAGACAATACGTTGCACACTGCAACAAGTTGGTTTGCATGAGCGTCCTCTCAGAAGAAAGTATTTTCTGAAGCTGGCTCATAAGAAAGCCTGCAAACAGACAAATTGTACAAGAATTACTGGAACCATGTTCTTTGGTCTGATGAGACTAAGATAAACTTGTTTGGCTCAGATGGTGTCCAGCATGTGTGGTGATGCCCTGGTGAGGAGTATCAAAAAAAAAGAAAATTGTGTCTTGCCTACAATCAATGATGGTGGTGGTAGCATCTTCTGGGGCTGCATGAGTGCTGCTGGTACTGGGGAGCTGCAGTTCATTGAGGGAAACATGGATTCCATTATGTACTGTACATTCTGAAGCAGAACATGATGCCTTCCCTTCAGAAACTAGGCAGAACGACAGTTTTCCAACATGATAACGATCCCAAACACAACACCAAGATGACAACTGCCTTGCTGACGAAGCTAAAGGTGATGGAGTGGCCAAGTATGTCTCCAGACCTGAACCCTAGTAAGCACCTGTGGGGCATTCTCAAGCAGAAGGTGGAGAAGCAACATCCAGCAGCTCTGTGATGTTATTATAGAAGAGTGGAAGAGGATCCCAGCAACAACCTGTGCAGCTCTGGTCAATTCCATGCCCAGGATGATAAAGTCAGTACCAGATAACAATAGTGCTAGCATAAAATATTGACATTTTGGACAAGTTCACTTAGGGTGTACTCACTTGTTGCCAGCTATTTTGACAATAATGGCTGTATGTTGAGTAATTTTCAGGGAGCAGTAAATCTATACTGCTATGCTGCACAATACTACTCTAAAATATATCCAAATTTAATTTCTATAGTATTTTCCTTGAGAAGATATACTAACATGGTTGCTGAAATGTGAGGGTGAATGTGTGTGTGTGTGTGTGTGTGTGTGTGTGTGTGTGTGTGTATATGTATACATACACACACAGAACTGAAACTGGTTACAAATATTCTTGAAACTGAAACTGGTTATTAACATTCTTCAGTGTATATGTATTTTCAGAGTAAGCAACTCCGCAGAGGATACTTAACATTAGAGAAAGACACAGTCATTTCTGCTTGCTGCAATAAATCGCTGTTTTTCTGCACTTAACAAGTGGATTTGGCCAAAAATATTTTCAGAGATGATGGACAAGATGTTATAGAATAATAATTTAATGAAAACATAAAACAAAAATTGACATTCAACCTATTTTTGAAACTGAAAATGTCCCAGCACGACATCCGACGGGTTTTCACAGAAAGCAACACACACACACACACACACACACACACACACACACACACACACACACACACACACACACACACATATATAATGAATATATATATATATATATATATATAATATATATATATATATATACTAAAGAGGAGACACTTTAAACCCCTTTAAATTCCATTCCTGAAAATCATAGCTATCAGCCAAATTACGATAGCCATAACTTTTGTTACGTTCAAGCTATGGACAAAATAAAAACAGATTTGGAAAGCATGAACCCAGCTTTCATATAGTATTAAAATCTAAAAATGTAACGTTTCACGTGTTGGGTTTTTCCTAGATCACATCACACACACACACACACATTTGAATACTTTTATTTGGATCTAAAAGACATTACAAAGAAAACAAGATCCAAATACTCTGGGAAGAGTCTTTGACAGGGTGACAGATCTACAATTCATGACTCACATACTTGTACAGGTCCTTCTTTTTATGATACTCGGCACATTAGGGATAAAGGAAACATCTCCGTCTCCATATTTTCATACTCCCTATAATGGCTGAAACTGAGCAGAATTTTGCAAGCTTTTTTGCCTTCTCTTTTTGTAGCCCCCCTAATTGCATCCCGCTAATCACACTCTTATGGACATGACCCAAACTTCCAAATACCAGAATTATCAATCTACAGGTATATCCAAGTTGGAGGATGAGATCTACCAGAGGTTGATATTTCAATAGTTTAGAATAATAGCAAGTATTCATATACAGATCAAAACAGCAGCCCACCTCAACAATACAAACAGATTTCATAACCTCATTAACAATTACAATGTCAGGAGTATTTGAAATGTTTGTAAAGTACTCACTGTTAGATATGTTATGATGAAACCAGTTAATTCGTACAGTGCTATGCTTGTACACACACACACACACACATACATTTTGAGGTTGAGTAAATGATGACTATCCCTTTAAGAACTGCTTAGCTGCTTTGGACAGCAGCTGAACCACAGAGGAAATCCTCTACATTAATTTATTACAGCACTATTTTGAATAGTATTTTAACTTCACAAGATCAGCCTTACAGACTCAGCACTGACTTTACAAAGTTTAAATCTTGCTTTTTGATAACTGTCTAGACAAAAAACTACAGTCCTATGCAACATTACATCTGCAGTATACTCATAAAAAGGGGAATTAAATCCTTGTTTTTCTTTTCTTTCAGCAATGCACCTCTTTCCTTTTCATCCAAAGTTTGTTACATAAAGTATCGAGAGCCTTCCAGTGTTGGTGTGGCACAACATTTAACCAACACTGTTTTTATTGACAGAGCTTTGATTGTTGTGCCCTGCGCTGAAGGTTAGTACATTTGCACGTGTGTTCCATTTGTGTGCCTGATTATACAAAGACACTGACTATCTAACTGCAAATCAAACTTTTGAGAAGAGCAAACGATAATTGGCTTCCTGACATTATTTTGTGTGTTTTTGTGTCCCAGATATGTATGATAACCATGAGTCTGTGTGCTGAGGTATCACTGCTATCAGCTCTGTTTTATTTTGTGAGTTCAGTGGAGGTGGGTGGAGTGACACTAGCTCTCTTGTTTATCAGTTGAGCTGGAGGATGTGGAAATGATGGAGGTGATTAAGATCATACTTTGTGTTATGTAAACGCATCAGGACTGTGAACACGCTTTTAGTGTTTTGCTAAACTCGAGGGATTATTGCTACACAGTAGGGCTGGGTATTGTGACCAATTCGGCGATTCGATTCGATTCTTATTTTTATGGTTTCGATTCGATTCGATTCGATTCGATATCGATTAGCTATCAATATTTCATTTAAAATGTTAGTTTTGCAGACATGGGATCCATATTTTGATATAAATTCTGGTAACTGAAACTCTCCTACTTAAGTTTATTACTGAAATACACATCTACATTAATAATAGGGTGCACACAGTTGTTTATTTTAAACAACTTTTATTTTAAATGAACACTGTAACAAGAAGTCATAAATATGTGCATCCATTGTACACCATGTAAACAAACTGCAAAATGCGCATTACTGTAAAAAAAAAGACTGTAAATGTGCAACAGTGAAATCTATTAAGAACTTCAAACATGTTTAAGAAATAAAACATTTTTCTAAATTCAAAACGTTCCATTATAAAGCCCTTGTCTGCGTATACAAAACATTCTAACTGTCCATAAAACTAACAGTTCTTAACTACAGCCTTATCATTTTTGATCACCAGATTTTTCTGCAAAAAAAAGCAGCTGATCAACATGTTCTGATAGCTCCTTTGCGCTGTGATTAGATCACCAGCAGTTGAGAAAATTCTCTCAGCAGGAACACTAGTGACACCTTCAGGACGAGAGGTGAATATTCATATCCTCTTACGTGAAGCACGTGCATTAAGAATCGATTCAGGGATTTCCCGAATCGATATCGTTGGGTTAAACTGAAGATTGATTAAAATCGGAGAATCGATATTTTTTACCCAGCCCTACTACATTAGTTCATATTCATAAATCGGTTTTGCCCTTTGAATAGCGGTTTAACAATGGAATGATGCATTGATAGAAAATTTAAAAAGCAGAGTGAAAGGATGCCAACATAGCACAAAATAACTAAAAGTCACTGGTATGCAAGACTACTAGTGACGCTTAAATATAAAGTGAGGGAATCAATTATGAACTTTATGAAAAATCATGTTACATGTTACATCATGTAAAATTGAAATGTTTGGGGTCTTTTTTGAGATCTCTTTATATTTGTTTGATTTACAATACATTAAACAGTAATATATTGTAAAATATTACGACAATTTAAAATAACAGATTTCTATTTTAAAATGTCACTTATTCTTTTAATGGCAAAGCTGAATTTACAGCACCCATTACTCCAATCTTCAGTGTCACATGATCCTTTAGAAATCATTCTAAAATGCTGAGTTGGTTCTTAAAAAAATTATCAACAAACAGTGATGAAAGGTTGTCTACTTTATATTTTAGTGGAAAATGTGATACGTTTTTAAGATTCTTTAATAAATAGAAAATCCAAAAGAATCACCAGTTATTTGAAATCTCTTTGACTCTATACTTTTGATTGGGAGTGCAAGTATTACAGTAAAAAAATAAAAACAAACCAACTAATAAAAACATTTTTTTAATTAAAATATTGAATTTTTGAACTTTTTTATTTGATTACATTTTTAAGTAGCACTCCTAGACTATATCCATATACGGACGGTAATTGTTTCTCATGGGGGTGTAAGTTATTTTGACCATTTACAGGGGGTAGTCTGTGGTTTTATTGCTGTACGATTCCAGAATGTTGGTGTTTATCTTTCACCACCTGCGTAAAAATCCCTGGCCGAATTACCTACTGTTTTTTGACAAACACAAAAAACGTCTAGGTTACGTAGGTAACCCCCGTTCCCTGAAGGAGGGAACGGAGACGTTACATATGGGAACTCGCTTGAGAGTCCAATCATTTCTTATTCAAAAGGCCAATGAAAATTGGCGAGTGGCATTTGTATGCCAAGCCACGCCCCGTACATACAGGTATATAAGATGGCGCCATGCAGCCAGTCATTTAGGTTTTCGCTGAGGAGCCGGGTCGAGCCGGCGTCAGCTCAACGCCAGGGCCGAAGCAGGGGATGTAACGTCTCCGTTCCCTCCTTCAGGGAACGAGGGAAGGAAACAGCGGCCTTCTGGCTGACCGCTAGAAAAATACTGAGACATATTGCCACAACCTGCGGGGCGAAGGAGACCCAGCAGGAGCACAGTCAGGGACTACTCCGCATCTAGGCCTGACTGCGGGGCATGGAGGACCCAGGGTTCGCCGGAGGGAACATTCTGGGAAAATAGCGCACGGATCCTCGTGGGAATGGCGCAGCAAGCCAACACCAGCTGCCCTCCCGCTCACCTGAAGTCTATGTTAAGACACGGGAGGATACGGCCTCTACGCGAAGGTTATAGAACCTGGCGAAGGTATTAGGTGTCACCCAGCCCGCAGCTCTACAGATATCTGCTAGTGAGGCGCCATGAGCCAACGCATAGGATGAGGCAACACTCCTAGTGGAGTGGGCAGGAACACCTAAGGGGCATGGCTCTCCCTGGTAAAGGTATGGCAGGGAGATGGCATCTATCACCCAATGAGCCAACCTCTGTTTGGAGACAGCATTCCCTTTCTGCTGACCTCCAAAGCAGACAAAGAGCTGCTCGGTGCGTCTGAAGTGCCGAGTGCGGTCCACGTATATACGCAAAGCACGGACTGGACACAGTAGCGCAGAAGCTGGGTCTGCCTCCTCCAGGGGCAGAGCTTGCAGGTTCATCACCTGATCACAGAAAGGCGTGGTGGGAACCTTGGGCACATACCCGGGCCAGGGTTTCAGGATGACGTGAGAATCGCCGGGCCCGAACTCTAGGCACGTTTCGTCGACAGAAAAAGCGTTCTTTGTCGACATCTGCCATCTGAGCCAGAGTCAGCCATAGGTGTCGCTCCTGGACCACTGCTGTGGACATCACCTGACCCAGGGACCGCGCCGTGACCTTCGTCGCCCGGAGGGCGAAGTCGGTGGCAGCACGGAGTTCCTGCATAACTCCCTGGTCAAGATCACCCTCATGCAGCTGTTTTAGCGCCTGGGCCTGGTAAACTTGAAGTGTGGCCATGGCGTGCAAGGCATGGCGCGCAAGGGCGGACGAGCGTTCACACGCCCTGGACGGGAGATGCGGCCGATCCCGCCAGGTGGCAGCGCCACGTGGGCATAAGTGCACCGCAACGGCGCGCTCAACCTGGGGGATTGACACATACCCCTTGGGAGAGGAGCTGGAGCGTGGGCGAGATGAAAAGGCCGATGCCCATGGCGGCTCGGAGGAGCATAGCCGAGAGTTCGGCGTCCACCTGAGACGGGGCAGCAACCACAAGGGGGTGCTGGGCCGCCGAGACGTCCGCCTCACCCTCTGACTCTCCCTCTGAAGCAGCGACAGACATCTCATCCTCCTGAGGAGCACCAAAGGAGACGCTCAGCCCGGCATGTGCAGGGAAGCGTACTGCTCTGGGAACTCAACGGGGCTACGCTGAGGTGCAGAAAGTCGCAGGGCTTTGGGAGCCGGCGGCGCGTTCTGCACGGTCACTCTAATGTCCCCCTCGTGACACGACGGCCTAAAAGCATTGGCGGCTTAATGACGTGCCGCAGGACGACGAGGGGAGCCTGCTCGCGAACGAGCGGCGAGACTTCAGCGTAGCCATGGTCAGGCGTTCGCAGTGAACGCACAAACCATCCGTAAACACTGCCTCAGCATGCTCTCGGCCCAGGCATGTGAGGCAGTGTTCATGTCCAGCGAAGTGAGGAAAATACCACACCCAGAAGCGCACGGCTGGAAAGCCATCTCGAAAGAATGTCTTCCACATCCGTGAGAAATTCACTCTTTTATCCCGGTCTGCCCAGGGAGGAGCGCGGCACCACTGTGCACTCAGATGAGGGCTGCTCGCTGGAATGCAGGTGGCTTGTTGATCGCCGTGAAAACGGTGGCCTGCAGGATCCCGCTGGCGGCTGCCAAACGCTCTTTTAGATGGCAGCGCACCAGCGGGGAGAGAGTGTGAACTCGCAGGAATTTCTTTTTCTTTTAGTTTGTAAGGCTCGAGCATAGAGAGGCTCCGAAGCAAAAATCTGAATGACTGGCTGCATGCCGCCATCTTATATACCCGTATGTACGGGGCTTGGCATGCAAATGCCACTCGCCAATTTTCATTGGCCTTTTGAATAAGGCTCAGAGATGATTGGACTCTCAAGCGAGTTCCCATATGTAACGTCGTAGTGAAACGACTGTTGTGTCATAATTTAATTGCTGCCCGAATCCACATCTCTGAATTTACAAGAAGAAATCGATTCAAAATTCGTTGTTTAAATCCTTTTTGACCACTGCCAAACAGCGTACCGTAACTGTTGTACTTTCTAATTTGCATGCTTATTAATTAATGAAATGCTGGAAAGTATTTACAAGAACAGTATTTCACAACTGCTAAAATGTTTATTATATACAGTTAATTACAGTGTATAATTACATACAACTATAGTGAGACTATTTTCCTGTTTTTAAACTGGAGATATAAATAAGCAAATAATAAATATGATTATATTTTATAAAATATGCTTGAAATAAAAAGAATATTATAATAAGAAAATTATAATAAATAATTTAATTTACAGCAGACACTCATGTGACTGGCCACATGAGCAGCATGTTCCCGGGTTCGTAGGATCACAGAACTCGCTTATCCGCTGAGAATAAATCACCATTAGATTTCATGAGTTTTATTACTAAGGGTGCAATTTAAATTTATTTTTACAGACATCCACATGAGAAACAATTGCCGTCTGAATAGGGCTTTAGTGACCAATAATTTACAACAGTCTACCAAAACAATAGAAGATATTTAATTGTTATGATTTGTTATGAAAAAAAAAAAAACAGTAATCAACTTGAAGAATTGTAGAGAGTAACTTGTTACACCCCATTCTTTTAGTGGCCCTTTGTTCAGCAATATGTGTTTTAAAATAATAATAGTAGGTAACAGCATGAATGTTTGATGCTATTATTAATTGTTCTTGCCTGTCTGGTGAACATAGCCTTGAATTTTGATTTTTGAGTTGTTTGCTATATGTGAATTGTGAGAGATTTTGTTTGTTAAAACATTTACATGCTTTAGCTCACAGAAACTTTTGAGAATAGCCCACAGTGCACCATAATTATAACACAGTAACAGTAACAACTTTTCATTCTGGCACTTTCAATTATTAGGGTACAAATTGGTGTCCCATTATTTTTTTAATTTGTTTTACTTTTTTAACGCTGCAATGGCACAAATCTTATATTCTATTGAGATCTATTAGATGTTAAAGGGAAAAAAACTCAAATGACTAATTGTTTCATGCATTAGTCATTATTAATTGTTCAGTCTTGTCACTAAAGGTGTTTATAGCAAAAATAATAATTATGGAAAGTTATTTATTTATTTATATTTCTGCTAATATTATTATATATTTATTTAACTTAATAGTGTAACTACATTTCAGTAACTAAATAGCTGGCCACAACTTTGTGATACAGTAATTAAATATATATTTATATATACAGTCATGTGAAAAATTTAGGACAGCCTATTGAATTCCATGGTTTTCCGTATCAGGACATCATAAAAAAAAACTGGTCCTTGGCTAGTCTTAAAATTTGGGAAAATAAGACCTCAGATGAACAACAACATAACATTTGGAAAATAAAACCTCAGTTTTGGCAGTTTGCTGGTCTGGAGCCTTCAGGTGTGTGTTAACACAATGCCAAGGAGGTAAGACTTCAGCAATCATCTTAGAGAAGCAATTGTTGGTGCCATCAATCTGAGAAGAGTAATATAGCCATTTCCAAACAATTTGAAGTTTATTCACAAGTGGAAGACATTCAAAACTGACACCTCTCCTTGCAGGAGTGGACCTCCCAGAAAATTGACCCCAATATCAGACCGTGTTATGCTCAGAGAAATGGCAGACAACCCAAGAACTACACCTCAGATTCTACAGGCCTCAATTAACATGTTAAATGATAAAGTTCATGACAATACCATTAGAAAAATATGGGACAAAAATGGCATGTTTAGAAGGCTTGGCAAAAGAAAGCCTCTTCTATGTAAAAAAAAAAACATGGCAGCACAGTTTAGATCTGCAAAGTTGCATCTGAACAAAACAAGTCTTCTAGAATAATTTCCTTTGAACAGACAAGACCGAAGTGGAGATGTTTGGCCATAATGCACAATGCCAAGTTTGGTGAAAACTTAAGGAGCATATCAGCACAAACACCAAAAAACAAGCATGCTGGAGGAGAGCTGATAGTTTTGAGCTTGTTTTGTAGCCACAGGACCTGGGCACCTCACAGTCATTGTTATATCAAAGTATTCTAGAGTCAAATGTGAGGGCATCTGTCTGACAGCTATAGTTAGGCCAAAATTGTGTCATGCAACAGGACAATAATCCCAAGCACACCAGCAAATCTACAACAGAATGGCTGAAAAGAAAAGAATCAAGGTGTTGCAATAGCCCAGTCAAAGTCCAGAGCTCATCCTGACTCAAATGCTGTGCATAAGCAAATGCCCACAAACCTCAATAAACTAGAGCAACGGTGAAAAGAAGAGTGGTCCAAAATTCCTCCAGAACAATGTGAGAGACTGATAAAGTCACACAGAAAATGAATGCTTCAAGTTACTGCTGCTAAAAGTGGATCTGTACAGGCAATTGACTAACAGGGTGTCCTAACTTTGTCACACATGACCTTTTCCTCTTGGCTGTATTTTTCTTTCTTAAATAAATAATGATACTGTGTAATATGTCATGTGATGATGTTAATCTGAGAATTTATTTTCCAAATTTTAAGACCTGCCAAGGACCAGATAATTTTTATTATGCCCTGATACAGAAAACCATGAAATTCAATAAGGTGTCCTAACTTTTTCACATTACTGCGTGTATATAGATATAAGGTTGTGTAAATTGTATTTGCTTAGTTTGTTTGTTTAATCTTTATTGACAAACAAATAATAAAATAATAAATATTTTTTGGGCTTTTCTGAGATAAATTGTTTTCTTGAAGGTTAAGCTCCTCTTTTCACTGAGCAACAAACATGAAATCTTTTTTTTTTATATATATATAAAGAAGCTTCAATGGTATGAGGTGAAAGGGTGAGATCTTCTCATGTCTGCTGTGCAACCACTGGCTAACGACTTTATTTTATTTATTTATTTTTTTATTTTATTTTATTTTTTTTTTTATTTATTTATTTATTTTTTTTATTTTAGTGTAAACATCCGTATTCATTAAACCAAAAAAACAAACAAAAAAAAAAACATGGTATCTAAGCTTCCCTTTTGCCTAAAATGCTTGTCCTCGTGACTTGGTTCTGGATGGCTTACTACGTTGATTAATTTGGTTTCTGTATGTTTTTTCTGTGTTGATTATGTGTGCATATCAGATGACTAGAGTGACCCAGGCTACACTACTACAATAGCCTGACTCAAGGCTTTGTTTTCCAAGCCACTATACCCGCCGGGGCCCACGCTGCCTTCAAGGGGGGAATGTGACCAGGAGCGTAGCTGCTGAACCTTCCGAGATGGACACCTTGTCTCTTTTTATTTTCTTTTATTTTATTTTCATTTCCTTTTTTTATTTCTCTCACATGTTGTCCCTTTTTTGCCTCTTAGAAGAGTTGCATATTCATTGTGTTGTTTTTCTTTTTTTTTGTTTTCCTGTCCCCTTGTCCCTCGTCCCCAATCCCACAGTTGCACCCCTATGCCTGTCTTTGAATGCTGTCCGGGTTGACTTACCACCCAGTATTGGAGGGAAGTTTGAACGGTACAAGGGCAGCTCTTACTGATATCTAATGCATTAAGATCTCCTCCTCTCTCTCTTTCTCTCGCTCCTCTCCACTGATCTGCTCAGGGTTTTACTTTGGAAAATAATATATTTCTTCATTATTTAATGTAACCACACAGTGCCTCACAAAACTATTCAGACACTTCACAAATTTTCTGTTTTTACTGAATTACTGAAGAATAGTACTGACTGAGTGAATTTTTTCAAAGCACTAAATTAATTAAATGTCAAGTATTGTTAGAAAATATTCTTAAATGTTCTATACATTAAACCATTGAATGTAAATTATTATTATGAGTCATTTATCTAATTTATTCTTAATATTCCTAAAGACATTTTGTAGAAAAGTTTGTATTAAATTTCAAGCACGGTGTATAGTTATCTTTAGTCTGTGTTGAACTGAGATCAAGACAGCTGTTCTTCAAACACAAAAATGTTCATTTGTTTTAGCTTAAAAACTGAAGCTTGTTCTTCTTTCAGCAGGACAATGATGCTAAACATGAGGTATGTTTGGCATCATTGTCCTGCTGAAAGAATAACAAGCTTCAGTTTTTAAGCTAAAATAGGTTCTCTTGCAGTATTTTTAATGCATATTTTCTAGGGCTGCAAGATATATCACAATAAAATTGACATTGCAGTATGATTTAGTAGTTAGTACAAATATAATAATGGCAAAGGGAGCGATTTAATTATATAAAATAAATTTGCTTTGGATTTCGGAGTGAGAAATTAAGATTAAGCTTTGTAATTTTACATATGAAGTACTATGAATTAAATAACAGTATAATAGCATTATAGCAATATATTTATATTTATAATTATTATTATTTGTGTTGTCAATGAGGCCTGTGAAAAAGAATTTAAATTGGCTCTTGCAAAGAGTACACCTAAGGTTGAACATCCAATTTTTTTCCAAATCATTCAGCCCTAAAAGGAAAGTTTATATTAAAAAAGGGCATTTTTATTTTCTAAGCTGCTTCCCTACAAAATCACCCAGTCTTTCTAGAATTATTAATTATTTTCAAATTAAGCTGTTCAAGTCATCTGGTGAAAGTTACTTAATTTTTTAGGTGTCGCTGAAAAACAAAATATTGAATTCAGTTTTTTTCTCCCATTTTCTAAAAGTGTCAGGGTAGGATCAGTAATTCAGTAAAATGATAGAATTGCTAGTAAAGAGTGTTTGGAATTGCTTATTTTTGGAAGGCACTGTTGTTCAGTTCACTGTAATGACAATAAATGAACAATTCTTATAAAAGCTCACACCATTGCACATGTTTAACTCCATTGCATGGTTTTGGGGAGCATTGTCTTTAGAGTAGTACTGAAGTGGCTGAACGTCATTTGAGGTTTTAATTTAGTTCTTCACTTAACACAAAAGCACAGATATAGCAAAAGTCAGTTTAGCCATGAGTACTATAGTCACTGTAAGCACAAAGCATGCGTATAATGTTGTACCAGCATTGGATGAAAAATGATTTGTTGTAACTTTATTGTAAAGGCAACACTTTTCAGGGGTGACAGTTTGAGGGGGGATTTCTCAAAGACACTTAAAATGTTCTTCTTTTCTGTATCTGATGTTCTATGTGCTATTAGTGTGATGCAGCCAACATGAACGGTTGTCTTGTGTTGCACACCCTTTCCAACACTGCGACACGATCGCCCCAGGGAGAAAAGCGTCCATGCTTGATATCGTATGGTTCATGACCAATATGTTTCCAGTACAGGTGACCCATACCACAAAGTGTTAAGTCATTCTCTACATGTTCTGTTCTGATCTTTTTTTAAAAAAGAGAGAAAAGGACAAATCACAATGTTCTTTTCTCTGTTTTTGTGCAAAAGTCATCCTGTTTACAGTATGTCTTGTGTTGATAGTAAAAAGAGAGTAGCTATGCTAGTTCAGATTGTTTGATTGTTCATGGTCGGGGTTGGAGATGCTCAGGGTGGGTGTTAGAGCGCTAGGCGGTTGGAGGACTCTCCTCTCAATCTTGGGTCGTAGGTGAAGCAGCTGGAGACGTCTCCATTGGCCTCTCTAATGCAGGTGCTCTTGTTCTTCAGGAAAAATCCCTGAAGAGGCAAAGGCGCTTTCGCTTTTGGCCCCCGCTGCGCCAGTGACCAGCCTGATGAGCGGAGGAGGACTTCTGCCCATTCCCAGCCCCGCTACACTACAGAATGTAAAAAAACACTCTCACGAATTAAGGCTGGAATACATTACACAGCTCAGTTTTTGCAAGGTTGACGAGTCATTGCTAATTGGTGACAAGAGTCTGGAGATTTTGGGCAGTCGGAGTTGAAACATCTCACAGAAAGTCACATACATTCTTAACAATAAAGGTTCTTTATTGGCATCAATGGTTCTGTGAAGAACCTTGAACATCGATGGAACCTTTCAAATGCAGAAGAGGTTCTTTAGATTTTTAGGAACTTTTAGGAACTGTTCACTGAAAGGTTTTTTGAGAAAAACTGAAATTGGTTCTATAGCATCACTTGCAAAAACACTACACTTGAGTGTAGTGTGTGGTGGACCATTGGATTTGACTATGATTCCATCCGATTACAGGATATTTGTTGTGTTAGGAAAGACTTGAAAGTCTGATATTGTGTGCTTCTCTCTAACCATTTACAACGTCGGCAAGTGTATCATGTCTAGTGTTTCAGTTTCTTATCAGATTTAAAAGTCATGTAGTGTGTTCCAGCCTTTACTAAATATCATCAACTGTGTGCCACAGATTTACTGTATTTTATTTCAGATTGTCAATTGTCAAGACATTAACGTGTGTTATATTTGTTTGCGGCCAGCGAGGTCTTCCTTTAGCTAATCTGGGGGTCCTGAAGTCTAGTTTGGACACAACTGCGGCAGCACTAAATGCAATTGCTTCACAGCCTCCACTCATGGGGAACGTAGATCCCTCTAAAGTTGATGAGATCAGGAGGACGGTGTATGTCGGCAATTTGAATTCACAGGTATGTAAAAATGAATTGAATTCATTTGAATGAAGTGCAAATAATGTTAGATACTATGTATACTTACTTAGTGGCAGATACTAATTGCACCTCAGTGTGTTTGTAGTACATTATAAAACAGTATGCAATAATAACAACCTAATCAGTGTTTACATATTACAATCATAAATGGATGCTGCCCTATTTGGACCTTGCTTTCTCTATCCCTAATGCCTACCCCTAATCGTATTGAACTTGGTAATCAGTCAAGGTGTCATCGAAGGTTCAAGAAGGGAGCCACAATTACACGTCACGATTGGTGTGCCAGCCATATGATTAACGTGAGGACACCACATCCATTTTCAAATATAGACCTATTAAATACTTGTTAAACTCTTTGTTCCCATTATTAAATACCCGCTTGGTACTTTGTTTATGATTTTGTAGTATTTACTTCGTGATTTTTGTTACTATATACAGGTGAAGTCAAAAGTTTACATACACCTTGCAGAATTGCCAAAATGTTCATTATTTTACCAAAATAAGATGGATCATACAAAATGCATGTTATTTTTTATTTAGTACTGACCTGAATGAGATATTTCACATATAGGACATTTACATATAGTCCACAAGAAAAAATAAAAGTTAAATTTATAAAATTAACCCCGTTCAAAAGTTTACATACACTTGATTCTTAATACTGTGTTGTAGCAACTGCCTGCTGTTCTTCAGAACAGTCCTTCATGTCCCACAAATTCTGTGGTTTTTTAGCGTTTTTGTGTATTTGAACACTTTCTGACAATGTATGGTTTTGAGATCCATCTTTTCACTCTAAGGACAACTGAGGGACTCAGCAACTATTACATATGGTTCAAGATCACTGATGCTCAAGGACACACAATGCGCTAAAAGCTGGAGGGTGAAAACTTTTTGAATTTGAAGATCAGGGTAAATTTAACTTATTTTGTCTTCTGGGAAACATGTAAGTATCTTCTATATACATCTTCATTCTGTTCAAATGTTTACACCCCTAGCTCTTAATGCATCGTGTTTCCTTCTGGAGCATCAGTGAGCATTTGAACCTTCTGTAATAGTTGCATATGAGTCCCTCAGTTTGTCCTCAGTGTGAAAAGATAGCTCTCACAATGATACAGTCATTGCTGGAAAAGGTTCAAGTACAGAAAAATGCTAGGAAAGAAAAAAACGTATAGATCAGCAGTAAATAAAAAATACCATGCATTTTGTATGATCCCTCTTATTTTGGTAAAATAATTAACATTTAGCAGATTCTGCAAGGTGTATGTAAAGTAAATGTAAACTTTTGACTTCAACTGTATGTTATTTTCACTGAAAATAACAAAAGATATGAAAAGAAAGATGAATGGGAATCCACTGTTCCTAAGGCCCCAATATACTTGAAAATCAAACAGGTGTGACATAATTTAATAACTCAGACCAAAACCAGTCGCCCAATAAATTTGCCACTACATGAAAAGTAAATAAAATAGGCATCTAAAATGAGACAAGATTCACTTTTGTCTGTTAAGCATATGTTGTACTTGTTTTGTCTTGTTTTATCTCTTGTAGAGCACCACAGCAGAGCAGCTCCTCAAGTTCTTCAAGCAGGTGGGAGATGTTAAGTTTGTTAGAATGGCAGGAGATGAAACACAGCCTACACGTTTTGCTTTTGTGGAGTTTGCTGATCAGGAATCAGTGGCAAGAGCACTTACATTTAATGGAGTCATGTTTGGTGACAGACCACTAAAGTGAGTGTTCTTTTTTTGAGAAAACAACTCTTCTGAACTCTTTAAATACACACAATAACTTACCAGTTTTCTGTAATGCAAGATTTTCAGAGCAAACTATTTTTTTTCCATATTAGCATTATGTATTTTAATAGTTATTAATCAACTTCTTTAGGATTAACCACTCCAATAATGCCATAGTGAAGCCTCCAGAGCTCACACCTCAAGCTGCGGCCAAAGAGCTGGAAGATGTGATGAAGAAAGTTAGAGAGGCTCAGTCAACCATCGCTGCTGCTATCGAGCCAGGTCTGTCCTCTCTAGCCTGGACTGACAAAGTGTGGCTTTTCCAGAATATTTTTCTTTTTAATTAATAAGAGTTTTGATTGTTTCTTCCAGAGGTTAAAAATCATTCATCCAGTGGATCTAGACGTTCCAGAAGGTCCAAATCTCACTCTCGCTCCCCATCACACTCACGAAGAAAGCGATCTAGATCAAAGCACAGGTAGATTACACACATGTAAACATACTTTCGATGTTAGCTCATTAAAGCTTTGTAGCTTGCAAAGCTACAAGCAACTCACAGTATAAAGTAACTAAAGTGCTATCAAGCTAACCTTTTGATAAAGTAATTAGCTAGAGTAGTTATACAAGATACACTAATAAAAAGAAACATGCTGCTAACAATGTATCTAACAGTATGTGAGGGGAGATATCTAACAATATATGTGACCCTGGACCACAAAACCAGTCATAAGGTTAAATTTTACAAAACGGAGATGTACAAATCATATGAAAGTTCAATAAATAAGCTTTCTATTGATATATGGTTTGTTAGGATAGGACAATATTTGGCCGAGATACATCTACTTGAAAATCCGGAATCTGAGGGTGCAAAAAAATCAAAATACTGAGAAAATCACCTTTAAAGTTCTCCAAATTAAGTTATTAACAATGCATATTACTAATCAAAAATTACATTTTGATATATTTGTAGTAGGAATTTTACAAAAAATCTTCATGGAACATGATCTTTACTTAATTTCCTAATGATTTTTGGCATTTTGACCCATACAATGTATTTTTGGCTATTGCTACAAATATACCCCAGCGACTTAAGACTGGTTTTGTGGTCCAGGGTCACATATAGCTATTTAAGGGAAAATATAGTTTGTAATTGAATAACTGTTATATAATATAATTTATCTACAAATAACAGTAGCTGTGACACTCAACTGAAACTGATTTGTGAAACTGATCTTTCAAACTAACAAATTTTCTAAATTTAATCAGACTATTTAGCATTGAATTTGAATCATAGCATTGAATTTGAATCAGCTTTTAGTAACTTTTCAGCTTGTTTATGGTTAAAAGACCCAAATGGTGCACCATCTATAATTTGGCTGTATTGGTAAATAGGTACAAAAACAAATTTCAATACATATGTATATATAGAATCAAACATGTCCTGCAGTTACCCTAATTGCTTTTATAAGCATTATTGTTATTGAAACACATTGTGCACAGGCTGTTAATTAAGTAAAAGATTATAAGGGGGTTGTTCAGTGTTGACATACAGTATCAATTTAATTGGTTCAGATCTTGAAGTCTTAAAAAAAACTCTGCAGATATCCTGTATTAAATAACCTGAACTTTGCTTGCTATATATGATTTGACATAATTTTGACTTTATTTTTATGGTGTTTAAAGGGGACGCCTGTCCCAGAGATCACGGCAGAAGGTGAACGACTCCCGTGGGTCACATAGGAGACGCTCGCATTCCAAAGAAAGGAAACACAGCCGCAGTCGATCTCATTCTAGGTTAACCTGCACCACCATATCGACCTCTTTACACTCATATTCTGTTTTTGTCCGACAAAGGGCATTTCAGACCGTGTTGTTTTTTACACACAGGGACCGAAGGAAGGACAAGGACAACAAAGTAAGGAAGGACGATGACTGGGAAGAAAAGAGGCCACGGGAAAAAAAGGGAAAGATGTCTCCTAAAGGCTACAGTGGCTCTAGACGTTCCCGCAGCATAAGCAGGTCAGAAGAAGGTGTCTCTATTAAACCTGCAACAAAGTTTGGATGTCAAAATGTCACTTACAATGCACAAAACCCCCCCCCCAAAAAAAAAACATCAAGGCCCGGTTTCACAGACAGGGCTTAGACTAAGCCAGGATTAGGCCATAGTTCAATTAAGACATTTAAGTAATATTTATAAATGTACTTAGAAAAAAAACATTACTGGTGTGGATCTTGAGACAAAACAAAGGCACTGATATATTTTAAGATCAGTCAGAGCACGTTTCTTTCATGTGAAACAGCTCAGACTTACATTTTAGTCTAGGACTAGGCTTAAGCCTTGTCTGTGAAACCGGGGAAATGTCATGTTAAGAGGGAAATTTTTTTTACAGTACTAGTAAAAAGAAACACCTGCCCATTCTCTCTTTTTTTACATATAAAATCTAAAAAAATTGTAATTGTAATAATGCATTAGTAAACAACATGGCGGTGTTTCGTTCCTGAATGAATCAACCATTTAAATTAATCATTTTAAAGTATCATTTTTAAATAATTTCAAATATTAACATTCAAAATTGTCAAAACATCATTTATGTATTTGTAACTGCAGGTTAAATCATTCCATGTCCCTCTGAGCTGCATTAAATAATGTGTAAATGCATCTAAATGCCAGCTTCTACACACTCAGCAAAATGTTGTTTAATTATTGTTATCGATAAAATTCCTGGAAATATAGAGATATTTTTGTCAATATCGCACACCCCTAATTTATGTTAATTAATATAATAATTAATTGATAATAATTGTTTAAATTGATATAATAATGAAAACTTTTGACTGATCCATTTTCTTAAAAATGGTTTAAACTGAAATGTTTATCATTTAAACAGAAGTTTATCATTTTGTAAAACTTTTTGTTTTTGTAAAGACTTGTATCTGAACTGATTTATTATGCTTTTTACAGTCATTTTACAGTTTAATATGTTACTATAGACATTGCCCTAATCCACTCATATGGTATTAATTTTATTTGTTCAGGTCTTAAAAAGTTCTTAAAAAGTCTTAAATTTGAGCTTAAAAATCCAGCAGAAACCCTGTACAGTATAGCATTAAATGTAAATACTGAGTAATATTACTTGTTCTTATGCCACGTTCCAGGCAGCCCATTACTCGTGTTTTTCCAACCCTCTACCCGTGAAAGTGCACCCGAACGGCAGTCAAACCCGTGACTTCCCACTCGTGAACTCGTACTAGATCGATGTACTCCCAGGTCCGAGTTGTGACATGACATAGCCCGCAAAACCACTATGTCAGCACCTAGGGGTGCAGTGTTTATGCAAGTGGTACACAGTGAAAAAATATAATTTTTTTGCATGTTTGTCACACTTTAATGTTTCAGATCATCAAACAAATTTTAATATTAATCAAACATAACACATAAAAACATAACATAACTGTTAAAAACTGCGTTAAAACATAACTGTGGTTTATCACACCTGAGTTCAGTTTCCTTTAGCCACACCCTGGCCTGATTGCTGCCACACATGTTCGCAATCAAGAAATCACTTAAATAGGACCTGCCTGACAAAGTGAAGTAGACCAAAAGATCCTTAAAAGCTACATATCATGTTGAGATCCAAAGAAATTCAGGAACAAATGGGAAAGAAAGTAATTGAGATCTATCAGTCTGGAAAAGGTTATAAAGCCATTTCTAAAGCTTTGGGACTCCAGCGATCCACAGTGAGAGCCATTATCCACAAATGGCGAAACATGGAACAGTGGTGAACCTTCCCAGGAGTGGCCGGCCGACCAAAATTACCCCAAGAGCACAGCGACGACTCATCCAAGAGGTCACAAAAGACCCCACAACAACATCTAAAGAACTACAGGCCTCTTTTGCCTCAGTTAAGGTCAGTGTTCATGACTCCACCATAAGAAAGAGACTGGGCAAAATGGCCTGCATGACAGAGTTCCAAGATGAAAACCGCTGCTGAGCAAAAATAACACAAAGGCTCGTCTCAGTTTTGCCAGAACACATCTTGATGATCCCCAAGACTTTTGGGAAAATACTTTGTGGACTGACGAGACAAAAGTTTTTGGAAGGTGTGTGTCCCATTACATCTGGTGTAAAAGTAAGCATTTCAGAAAAAGGACATCATACCAACAGTAAAATATGGTGGTGGTAGTGTGATGGTCTGGGGCTGTTTTGCTGCTTCTGGACCTGAAAGACTTGCTGTGATAAATGGAACCATGAATTCTACTGTCTACCAAAAAATCCTGAAGGACAATGTCCGGCCATCTGTTTGTGACCTCAAGCTGAAGTGAACTTGGGTTCTGCAGCAGGACAATGATCCAAAACACACCAGCAAATCCACCTCTGAATGGCTGAAGAAAAACAAAATAAAGACTTTGGAGTGGCTTAGTCAAAGTCCTGACCTGAATCCTATTGAGATGCTGTGGCATGACCTTAAAAAGGTGGTTCATGTTCAAAAACCCTCCAATGTGGCTGAATTACAACAATTCTGCCAAGATGAGAGGGCCAAAAATTCCTGCACAGCGCTGTAACAGACTCATTGCAAGTTATTGCAAACGCTTGATTGCAGTTGTTGCTGCTAAGGGTGGCCCAACCAGTTATTAAGTTTAGGGGGCAAACACTTTTTCACACAGGGCCATGTGGGTTTGGATTTTGTTTTCCCTTCATAATAAAAAACTTCATTCAAAAACTGCATGTTGTGTTTACATGTGTTATCTTTGATTAATACTTATTAAAGTGTGACAAACATGCAAAAAAAGAAAAAATCAGGAAGGGGGCCAACACTTTTTCACAGCACTTTATATGGTTAGGGTTAGGATTAGGGTTTGTCTTCAGGTTACTTGCATGCAATTATGTAAGGAATAATTGACGACGGGCCGTAGAATTCTTAGAAAATAATGCACACCCGAGGTGGTGATGCGGTCACGACGCAAAGCGGAGTGGCCGTTCCACCTCGGTTGTGCATTATTTTCGCAGAATTCTACGGCCCGAAGTCAATTATTCCGCCTATACTACAGTTACCACACCTCAAGACATCGATCAGATGATATATTTCAAGACATTCGTCCGGTTTTTATCCTTAAAACGCTATTGTGAGTAGGGTTAATTTCTTACGCAGCTCATCCAACAGCTTCGTTGCAAGTTCCAAAACGTCATTTTAGACCTAGTAACGACGCTTGAGCCGTTGATAGCAAACTAATGCAGTTAATAATGCAGTTTAGACAGACCGACAGACAAGCAGACGGACGGCAAGAGAGGGGGGAGAGAGTTTAAGATCGTAAATTACCTCTCTCAAGTCTGTGTGTCTCTCAAAGGTGACTGGCAGCATCGTCTCTACTGACAGTTAAACTTAAAGTTCATTGTTACCTCGCGTGAGAACTGTCATGTCGTTTTTAAGTTGTTTATCGTCAGAGATGCGCTAACAACATTAGCGCGAGTGCTAACTGTATGTGTGTGCGTCTGTGAGTGAGAGAGAGCGAGAGAAATAGAGTATGTGCTTTCCGTACATAATAAAACGTAATATTGTGGAAAAAACATGGAAATAATCTGTCGTTTTTATCCTGTTGTTTACCGTATGTATTAGTTTTGCCAGTGTCACTGTAGCTTTTGGTTATTTTGCTGTTTTGGGCTGTAAGGTATGGAAGCCCGTTTCCGCCAGGTCAGAAAAAAATCCATGCCTTAAAAAGTCAAAATTATGACATACTTAAGTCGTAATTACGAGATAAAAAGTCAAAATTATGACTTACTTAAGTCATAATTACGAGATAATAAGTCGAAATTTTGACTTAAACACATTGATTACATGACCACTTGACGCCTTTCGTTTTGAATCAGATGATTCGCCATACGCCTTTGAAGTTCCGTTTCCAGGAGTGTTCTAATGATAAACGGGACATTCCACAACGAATTACCTTGGCTTAAAACAGTTTGGAGCTCCAAGTTCAGTACACGCCTTACTAATAAATGATATAACATTTACAGACAAGCAGAATTGTAAAATATGAACGCAACACGCTGATTTGCACGTTAAGCATTTTCTTGGGGTAGAACGGGGCTTGTAAGAGAAACGTGGAAAAACGGCAATCATATTATATATATATATATATATATATATATATATATATATATATATGGTTTGTGGAAAATAAGGTATCTACTGTTTTAAAGTACAAATTAATGTGAAAGCAAAATATCTAAGATTGTGTTGAAATTAAAAATGAATGCATTTTGAAAATATTTCAATTCTAATCAATTATTTAAAAATACTGAGCA